>NW_005871054.1:4394478-4419388 GCF_000147115.1 Myotis lucifugus | reverse complement strand
ATTTCTAAAGTATCCTCATCTACTTAGAGTATACTAAATGTTCTTAATCACTCATGAAGTCAATCACTCTCTGTGCTTTAATTAATTCTGTGATGCACTCAGGAAATTTTAATGTATAGATGGCAGTCTGTTTGGTTTTTTATTTGTGCTTTATAATTTTTTAATCTACTCTTGTTCATTACTTCTGTCAGTGTGCCTTTTCTGGTATCTCTATTCCCTTTAATGTGCCAACCTTTGAACTGAAAATCCACATTTGATAAAGATTTTTATAAAATAGAAGGGAGCATCTGACATATTGTCTATGTTGTATTGTCTATGAAAAATGACATAATATTTATTATACTCATTTTATGACATCTCTTTTGACTGCTTATGATCAATTTTGATTCTTTCTTGTTTCTCAGATGTATTCAGAATAGAACTTATTGGATGAATACTTACTAAATGAGGTATTATTGAAATATATCATGAAGTATGTCACAAGATAACTGGCTAACTTAGAAAATGTGATTTTCTTAAAGAGGCAAATTTAGTAAAAGTAGTTTGATGTAATTGACTGATCATCAACTAGGTCAATTCACTCAATTGTCTGCAGCTAGTGTTAAACAGTTACTTTGACTTTTAAACACTCTCCAACTTAAACTCTGAAATATATAGAAAACTTATAAAACAAAAATGTTAAAATGGGCTGGGAGATCAACTTTCAGTATGGTAGCATATAGAATTATTCTGGCCAGCTTTCCAATGCTAGTTAAAACTATTTAAAAATAAATAAAATCTCACGCCTGCCAGTGTTTCTTAGTGTTTGAGCCTTGACCTACTAGCCATGAGGTCAAGGTTTGATTCAGGTCCCTTAGGGCACATGCCTAGGTTGTGGGCTCCATCCCCATAAGGGTGCGTGCAGGAAGCAGCCAGTCAATGATTAGCTCTCATCATTGATGTTTCTATCTCTCTCTCCCTCTCCCTTTCCTCTCTGAAATAAAAATTAAAATAAAATAAAGCCTCTGGAAATTGTCCTAAAAGTGAATGGCATATGAAGATACATCTCTTCCAGAAATATCTGAAGTCAGAGGATGTGGTATTTGAACCAAAGTCACCCCCTCTCTCCCACTCCCAGATCAGCGAGGCGGAGGTTCTACTCCAGACTAGTGTCACCAAGAACTCAGGGGTCTCTCTGCCCACAGCACCCAGAGGAAGGGTTTTCTTCCTGGGACAAGTAGGATGTCAGAATTTTTCATCCTGCCCCAAATTTCTTGTTGCTGAGGCTAAATCTCAGGCAAGTGCAATTGAGAAATAGGGACTCCTTTCTTATGCCCAGCCTCCACTGTGGAACAGAGGTTCCACTGAGACATGATCACCTTTTTCCTGGATCATGAAGTTATGGTTCCACACTACGAGAGGCAGGCTGAGAGAAACCCAGGTTTCTACCCCTCATCCATGAAGTTCTTGGTTCTCATAGTGGAGAGGAGCTCAGAGAGAAACGTTCCCTCCTCCATAGCCTCAGATCTAGAGCCCTGGCTCAGAGGTTTTTGCCTGGGGAGAGAAACAGGCCATAAAACAGATAGCTCTTCATCTCCTCCTAAGGAACTGTCTTTCTGGTGATGAGAAAGGGTGTTTTCCGCAGGAGTAATCAGAGAAGGTTAGTTGATTGGTTGGTTGCTTTTGCTCCTTTTTTAAATTTTTTAAATGAAAATAGAACTTGTTTTTGAGGAAAATGTAAGATTTCTATAAGCTAAGAGATCAGGACAAGTGAAGGAAAAGAGTGGTACAGCAAAAAAATAAAAGCTCAGAAGCAAGAATGAACTTGGCCTGAAGTGGGGACTATCTGCATGTTGGGAATAGAGAGTTAAACATGGGGATCAGGAGAGTCTGGGGGTTAGATAAGCAAGGTGGGTGCCATTAATGCAAGAACTGGACTCGGTGACAATTGAAGGGGAATCCTTTGAGTGTGGCTTCTGAAAGAGTTGATTCTGAGAATCCTGTTACTCAGAAATAGCTTAGGTTTGAGTCTTCAGAGGGAAGAACTACAAATGTTATTCTCTTACCAATTCTCTTGAAACTATACCTCACATGATCAGATGAAGTACAAGGCATTTGGATGGTTTTTCAACATCACCGATACTCCTTTAGAGCAAATACTTACATGTGCAACTAAACAAATTTAGTTTTAAAAACAATGGTGTATTTATTAGGAGAGAAGAAGCAACTAGCTGTGAAACCTCTCACCACATCTTTTTTGGGAGCTCACAGAGAGAGTGCCCCAGGGCTGTCTTTATAGCTATCCAACAAGCTCTTGAAAACGAGCTTTTCCTGTGATTTAATAACACCATTTACAGGAAACACAACTTCACTTTTTAAATACCCACTAAGAGAATGGAGGCAGAGGAAGAAGGCAGTAGCCAGTGAATAATTCATTATCTTTGTGAAAACAAACATGCAAGTAATCCTTTATTTAATTTTGTGGATGCACAGTGGGCAGGGGAGAAAGGACATCCTTTTCTGCCACTGCTGGTGGCCTGAAAACCCTCTCACCTTACCCTGTGGTCTCACTGAAATGCTGGTGCTAAAGTGAAAGTGCACCGATTCTAATAGTCCGAAAATAAAAACAAACAGCTTAATTACATGGTGGGTGTTTTTGAATGGCTTTCTGAATTTTAAAGTGTTCATCATATGTCTCTATTATTTCCACAGTTCATAAGACTTTCTTGCTCAAAGTACTCAATGAAGTGAGATCGATGAAACCAATAGCCAGAAAGCATTGTATATAGAACCCTAGCTTTTTTGTTCATCCTGAGGAGGGCAGAGGGAAAGGGGTGGGAGGGCAGGGAGTGAAGAGGGCCTCATATGTGGTGAGAGAAGATTATTTGGCTTTGAGTGGTGGGCACACAGTGCAATATACAGATCTTGTATCATAGAAATGTACCTTTGAAATCTATATGATCTTATTAACCAACTAGTGGCCCGGTGCATGAAATTCATGCACGGGGTGGGGAGGTGTCCCTCAGCCCAGCCTGCACCCTCTCCAATCTGGGACCCCTCAGGGGATGTCCGACTGACGGTTTAGGCCTGTGGGATTGGGCCTAAACCATCAGTCGGACATCCCTCTCACAATCCGGGACCACTGGCTCCTAACCTCTCACCTGCCTGCCTGCCTGATCGCCCCTAACCACTCTGCCTGCTGGCCTGCTTGCCCCCAACTGCCCCCCCGCTGGCCTGATTGCCCCCAAGTTCCCCCCGCTGCCAGCCTGCTCGCCCCCAACTGACCCCCCCCGCCGGCTTGCTTGCCCCCAACTGGCCCCCCCTGCCAGCCTGATCACCCCCAATTGCCCTCCCCTCCTGGCCTGATCACCCCTAACTGCCTCTGCCTTGGCCCCGCCACCATGATTTTGTCTGGAAGGACTTCTGGAAGGTCTCCCGGTCTAATTAGCATATTACCCTTTTATTAGTATAGATATCACCCAATACATTTAAAGTGATTATCGATTGGATGGACTTACTTTTGCTATTTTGTTGTTTTCTGCCTATTTTGTAATTCCTTTGTTCTTTCTTCTCTTTTTCTTTGTGATTTTATGATTTTCTTTAGTGGTATGATTACATTCCTTTCTTTTTATCATTTGTATATTTACTATAGGTTTTTGTTTTGATTACCATAAGGACTACATACAATATCTTATATTTATAGCAGTTTATTTTAAGATGACAACAATTTAACTTTCATCATATATTTAAGCTCTACTTTTTATACTCTTCCCATCCCCATTTTATGCTTTTGTTGTCAAAATTTACATTTTTTACACCGTGTATCCAGTAACAAATTGTTGTAGTTATAATAATTTTATATATCTTTTAACCTTCATAGTAGATTCATGATTTAGACATGAATATGAAAGTATTTTGAATTTAACTATATATTTATCTTTACCAGTGAGATTTATACTTTCATATATTTTTTGTTATTAATTAGCAACCTTTATTTTCAGCCTGAAGAGCTAACTCCCTTTAACATTACTTGTAAGACTGATAATGAATTGTAATGATAATGAATTTCTTCAGTTTTTGTTTGTCTTTAAAACTCTTTTGCTTATCTTGAAAATCCATTATGAAAACTCACTTCTAAAGAACAACTTTGCCAGGTAAAATACTCTTGTTAGACAGTCTCTTTTCTTCAGTATTTTAAAAATACCAGGCCACTCTCTTCTGGCCTGCAAAGTTTCTGCTGAAAACTCTGCTGATAGTTTTATGGAGGTTTCCTAATATGCAACCAGTTGTTTTATCTTGCTGCTTTTCAGATTCTCTCTTGTCTTCGACTTTGCTGTGTGTCTTGGTGTGGGTCTCTTCAGATTCATGTTTTGTGGAATTCTCTGGATGTCTGTTTCTTTACTCAGCTTAGAGGAGTTTTTATCCATTTTCTCTTTGAATAAACTTTCTATCTTTCTTCAACTTTTGGGACCCCTAAAGCCCATATTTTGGTCCAACTCAAAAGTCCCTTAAGTTATCTTCCCTCTTTTTCATTCCTTTCTCTTTTTGTTTCTCTGATTGGGTGAATCCCTGCCCTATTTTTAATTTTACTGATACTTTCTTCTGCCTGATTCAATCTGCTGTTGAACTAGTTACTTATTTTTAGTTCAATTATTTATTCTTCAGGACTGTGATTTCTGTTCAGTACTTAAAACTTTTTTCTCTTTATTGAAATGCTCCCTTTGTTTATGCATTATTCTTCTGACCTCAGTGGGATCTTCATGACTGTTATTTTGAACTCTTTATCAGATAAGTCATGTATCTCCATTTCTTTAAGGTCTGTTTCTGGAGTTTTATCTTTCTTTTGTTTGGAACATATTGCTTTGTTTCTTTATTTTCCTTGATTCTCTGTGTTGGTTTCTGTGCATTATCTAAAACAGCCAACTCTCCCAGTCTTAAAAGAGTGGTCTATAGGAAATGTACATTATGGATCAGTTTAGCCTTCGCTCTATTCAACCCCCCTTCTTTGTTCTTAGTGCTCCCAGTGATTGAGGAATTGCAGTTAGCACATAGATGTAGACTAATTGGAAGCCAAATCATCAGGCAACAAGCAGTTAGGAAAGTATGTAGTTAGAGCTCTTCTAGGGAGAAACCTGGAGATAGATTTTTTGCCTGATCCCTTTGCATTGAGCCCAGGTGTGTATCCATAGGTGTATGTGTGAGGGTGCTCTTGTGCCCATCAACAACTGATTCTTTGTTTGTTTGCTACAGTCTTGTGGGATTCGTGATGCAAATCCCTTTGGCTTTCTGAGTCAGGCAATTCAGGGGCCTATGCTTTGGGTGACCACTGCAAAAGCTGAACACCAAACATATGTATAAGCTCCTACCATGGAAATACTGGTGATGTGGAATAGGCTAGAGGGAGAAGAGTAGGCTAGAGGGAGAGGAGTAGGCACAAGGGTCAGGTGTCCACAGGCTTCCTGGTCTTGGGGAGAAAAATAGCCCTACGTGCATACTAAATTAGAAGGCTGACCCTCAGGTGGGAGGTTTTAAAGTATGAAAATAGGCCTATTTCATGGAAAAACTGGGAGCAATACCTTAACATTTTTATTCTTCTTACCTTGTCTTTTAAGCTTTATATATTAATGCCAAAAAAGACAGTTTTCTTTTTCTTTCCTGCAGGCTCAAGTATAGCATCTGATTTTTTATTTGGGGACAACATCACATTTCACATTTCTTGTGAAATTTTAAGGCAGCTGGTTCCATAAACCATATTTAATATAGGTTGACTGTAGAATTGAAAGGGGTTCTTGAGTCAACTACTTTGGACAGATAGCGATGTGGGGAAGGAGCACTGTGCTTAATTTAGAGGCATTAGCGGGAGAGCTTATGTAATCACTCAGTGATCCAACTTTTGAGGTTTAGTCTTTCATCCTGTGTTTGACAGCCTCCAGCAGCTAATAGGTATGTATCACAATTCATTCAGGTGGCTATTCTATTTTAAAACTACTCCAGGTACACATAAATTTCCCTCATGGGTAATGAAACTATCCGTCCTCCTTTAAAGCACATATTCATTGATTCAAAAATGTTCTGTCAATGAGAATATATTTGCTACCCATTTAAAGCCATCATCTTATACTCAGATTTCCAGGAGAGCAAAAATAAAACTTTTCTAATACCTCATAGAACTTAAAATACTGGTATGATTTTGGATTTTAATTCTTTCAACTATGGTTTTCTTTTTAGACTTTCTCCATCTTGGGTTTTTTCTTCTGAATTAAGTGTCCCCCTTAAAATATGGCACCCAGAACAGAACACAATACTCCAGATGTGGTCTGACTACAGAGAATAGGAAACTATTACTGTAAGTAATTTAGAAAAAAGATTTTCTAGTAATGCAAGCTATGAAAGTGACTTTTTAAAGCATCCGCCTTATACTGATGGGTGTTATTAAAGTTGTGGTCAGCTAAGTCATTCAGAATTTTTTCACATGAATTTCTGCCAAGCCAAATTTCTCCATCCTGTACTTATACAATTAATATTTGAACTTTTATGCAAGACATTGTATTTATCACTGTTAAATTTCATCTTACTGGATTTTTCTCTGAATTCCAGACTGTCAGAACAATTTTGAATGTTGGTTGTTATATTTGCTATTGTTTCCAGCTTTCTGCCTTTCAAATTTCATAAGCTTCCTTTCCATGTTGTCATCAAAATCACTGGTAAACAGACTTGGCCAGGCAGGGAACAAATTGTTATCCACTGGACAATGGAAGATAAAATAAATTATTTGGATCGGATTGTTGAATTTAGTTTACCCACTTTTTACCCAGCTTGGATTTCATCATGTACATTAATTTTAGAGGGAAAATGTTGGATATTTTATTTAAATCAAGCTGTTTCTGCAGATTTACCTTTATTGGCCAACTCTATAATACTATTTAGAGGGAAAAAAAGTTCATCATTTATTAGTGCCTACTGTGTGCCACGCATTGTTATATGTTAGAGAAGTGCTGTAGATCATTATAAAAAATTTGAATTGCAAAGAGAAACTACTAGAGAGTTTATTAGTAAAACTATCTGAGTTTTAGGATTAAAAGATCGCTTTGATACTATGCATAGAATGGATTAGGAAAGAGCAAGAATGAAAGTAAGGAGACCTGTTATGAGGCAATGGAAATTAATTGAAGGAACACCTACTCTGAACTTGAGATCTAGCTTCAACTCTTAGCTCTGCCACTGAAGGTATGAGTTTGGGAGAGACATTTCAACCAAATAGCCTATGCTCCCTTATCAATAAAATGAAGAATTAAGGGATTTTTTGTGACATAAACTTGACAAACTTTACCAACTATAATATTCCATGTATCTGCAATTTAATTGTCACTAGTTGATTCTCTTACTGTCAAACCTAGAATATTTCATGGCTCTATGATAATGTAATCTTTCTTCAGTTTTTAAGATACATACTCCTCTCTTATTTTAAACTTGAGACTTTCTCTATTGTATGTAATCTTTCAAAAGCGGATTGGGTCTTTGCAATAACATCTATAATTTTATACCTAGACCAGAAGAGTGACAGTCACTTCAAGTAGCTATGTTCTTTACTAATCTCTCACTTAGATGATAATCTTCATTTGACACCATTTAATTGTTTCCACTTTGAAGACATTGCTCTTTGTTTGGAAGGAAATAGGAAATTAAGAGTTGAATAGTTCTGCCTTCTTGTTATTCACTATATAGTTGGATGTTATTATATGTTCATATAATTACAGATGCATTTGCTGCAGCTGCAGCTATCATTGGGGTTACACAGGGTACACACTGAATGGATGTATTTCAGCAAGAAACAGTTAGAGTGACCTTCTTGCTACATAGTTCTACCTATAGACCAGCACCAGTCTCTCCATCTTCAAGAAGTTCATCTTCTCCTGTGTTGTATCATCATTACTCACATCAGTAGCAATATATTGTCCCTGAAATCCATTAAATGTGTTCTATATGTCTGGCACTGAGCTAAAAGATTTATGTGCATTATCTCATTTTATAGGGCAGTTTATTCAGACATCCACTCATTCATTTGATTACTATTTATGGTGCACCTCTGATGTACCATATATTGAGTAAGCACTACGATGTGGGGGTAAACCAAGCAGTCATATTACCTGTTCCATGTTATATGCAGCCTATAGGGAAAGATAAGTACTAAACAGATGATCACAATAAAGTGGGTATTAATTTCAGGTTAATACAAAGTCAATGGGTGTTCATGGGAGATAGACCTACTAGATGACTCCAAATTTTGCTATTTCCTGAATATACCAAGTGCTCTTCTGTTTGGATTTCCTGCTCTGACTACCTAAGGCTCTTCTTCTATATATCTATATGGCTCATGCCCACATAGTATTCAATCATATGATACCTTATCGGTGGAGCCTTTTCTTGCCACTCTACTTGATGCCACAACTTCTCTCCCAATTAATTTCTGTGAATTTACCCCTCATATTTTTCTTCATAGAACTTATAAACACATGAAAGAAATGGTAAGTATCTTTTCAACCTACTCTTCTCATAAGTAAGTTGCATGAGACCAGGATCTTTATTTTATTGATTGCCATTTCTGGAGTGCCAGAACAATGCTTGGCGCATATTTGCTTCTTGCTTAATAAATGCCACTTAAGTGATTGATTGATTGATTGATTGACTGAATGAATAAATGCATGGATGAATGATATATGGTAGACTAGGAGAAAGCCTCAAATTTGTCATACCAGGCACTAGTTAAAAGAGAGACAATTGTCATTGGTTCAGAAAATGCTTTCACATCTGTGTTTAATGATGGTTGTGTAGGTCTAGGATTCCTGCACAAAGAGAAGAAATCTTCAGCAATCTTGTAAAAGAAACAACTAAGATATAGAGTATTAGAGACATTTTGAGTTGATGAATGAATGTGTGCGTATATGAGTGAATGAGTTCAATTCCATCTTGGTTTGTTTCCTTGTGTAAGATTACATTAACTGTCCCCATTTCCCCATTTCTTGTAAACCTTGAGCCCCTTCTTGGCCATTTCAGTTCGTCTTCTTTTTTCTGAACCTCTTTCTACATATATCTGGCCCAGATTCTGTCCTCCAGAGTTCACATCATAGGAGGCCTATAAAAGGGGGACAATATCCACAGTCAAATAGCAACGAAGGTCACAGCAAGAGAATTATGGGCCCTAACCGGTTTGGCTCAGTGGATCGAGCGTCAGCCTGCGGACTCAAGGGTCCCAGGTTCGGTTCTGGCCAAGGGTATGGACGTTGGTTGCAGGCACATCCCCAGTAGGGAGTGTGCAGGAGGCAGCTGATCGATGTTTCTCTCTCATCGATGTTTCTAACTCTCTATCCCTCTCCCTTCCTCTCTGTAAAAAAAATCAATAAAATATATTTTTTTAAAAGAGAGAATTATGGATTAAACAGTGGAAAAACAAAGAAACTCAGCTGAATGAGAACTAGTCTGTGGCCTTAAAAAAGCAGTGTTGTAGAAGGAGCAGGATCCGAGAACAGTTTCCTTTCATAGGCACAAACTGCTTCAAAAGCAAACCAACTTGATGGGGAGATATTATCTCTGAGGGTAGAAAGGGTAGAAAGAGAAGTGATGCAGTCAGTAAGTGAGGACAAATGAGATGCGAAGGCGCATTTGGCTTAAGTCAGGAAAAACACAGAAACCAACAGGAACATAGCAAAGTCTGCAAGGAAATGGGCAGACCACCAAGAATATCCCAGCAAACAAGAGGAGGAAAAGCAAAGGTTAGGGTTAGAGTAGTAAATGTTTCGTGGAATTGAGAGTATCCCAGAAGGAATAGCAGAGCCTGTGTATGATCATACACACTAACAGGTCCTGTTTTTCCATTTGCATGAAAAGGATCTCTGCATATTATTTTTTTCCACAGAAGGCAATGTGAAATGCCTCAGTAGCAGCACTGTTCTTAAGCACCACAGAATAACTGACTAAAAAGTTACTCAAAATTCATTTGTGAGTCCCATAAAATAAAATAAAAATGGAGGCTTTTTACCAAATTTCCCCTGAATTTCAACTATGTTAGTATTTATGTGCACATGGTCCCCAACTTTCAGTTTCACTGACCTAAGATAGCTAGAAGCAAAGGCATAATGGGAAATTATACCAAAAGAGTGTTTTTAAGTGTAAATTTACAAATGGGTCTGGAGAGTCAGCAGAATAAGATGTCTTGGCAGGTAAACCTCAACATGAGGCCTTCTAAGTCCATCCTTGTTTCTTTCTTTAAGAAATATGAGATAATGTTCAGTGAATCACCAGATGGAGAATTTGTTCAGGCAAAATGGCTTTGCAAGTTCCCTTGTAAATCGCCTCTGGCTTCTAAAAAACAGTAGCAAATGTGCTGAAGACTGAATTAGCTAGAACAGAAGTTTCACTTTTTCACTACAAGAATTATCTGGGCCTGAGCTAAAACCTGGACTCCTAGAGCTGGAAGGGATGTTGGACTGTCAACCAAGCCTGTGGTTTCAGTCAGGAAGACTTAACAAGCTTCTGAAACTTAGAGCAGTGTGAGGTCTCCTCCAGACTTGAGAGAAATCCATTCCCTTGGTAACCCTGAGTTTAGAGGAACTTGTTACTCATAGAATGTGGACACTGAGGGAGAGACATTGACCTCTGCATGATACACACTGTTGTGAAGCCCTTGTAGAGGTTCCCAAATGACCTGGGGGTGTTAGAATAGGACACCTATTTTAAAGTAGACTGAAAGAAATGAGAATCTACTAGAAGGCCAGAGGATGGAGCTTTGTCTTGCTTTCTACACTTCAAACCTTCCAAAACATAAGATTCAAAGAGCCTTCAGCTGAATTGAGCAAAGGACACTGCCCATACTGAGAGATCCATTGGGTCTTCACATGACCCTTGACCTTCAGACCACCATGTAGCTGTGAGGCCTGCATCTTGAGCATATTAAGGATTCTTAAGGGTCTTCAGGAAAGGAATAACGTTTTAGAGTATCGTCTTGGAAGTACCCCTCCCAGGACTCCACAGGTGAGGGGTCTGCTGAGGAAAAGGCTTCCACTTTTACTCCTCTGCAAGTAGAAAGAGGAATGCACAAAATTATGGAATGGGGTGAGAAAAATAGCATTCAGATATTTTTAAGTCTCACCTTTCAACAACTTAGGTTAAATTTTAGGTATTGTGTCAAAATTATAGAGCCGTTCACCCCAAATTTACTATGCCTTACATATATTTCTTATCATGAAACTATAACTTTCACTTGGTTGGGGGGAAAGACTGGGGGAATTATGGAGTGCATGTAATTTAAAATCTTTTGCATTTAATGATTTTTTTCTGACTAGGGAAGGGTTTAGGTTTTGGATAATTTCATAAACCATTGACTTTTTAAAGAAGAATGTGAAGAAACATATAACAATTGAGTTAGATGCTGGGCATAGATGTGAAATAGATATTAGTCCTTTTTTTTACCAAAATGTGGTTTATGAGGCTTTTAATAGTGATTAAATTGGTGGAAACCAGGTTTTACCTTGTTATGAATTTGATAATTTTTACATGCATTTTCCTCATGTAATGCTGAACTGTTGGACCCAATGCACAGTCTTTTTAAAAAAATACATTTGTATTGATTTCAGAGAGGGAGAGGGAGAGAGAGATAGAAACACCAATGATGAGAATCATTGATCAGCTGCCTCTTACACACCCCACACTAAGGATCGAGCCTGCAACCAGGGCATATGGCCTGACCGGGAAGGGAACCATGACTTCCTGGTTCATAGGTCAATGTTCAATCACTGAGCCATGCCAGCTGGCCCTAATGCAGAGTCTTAAATGCATAGATCATCTAATTCCATTTTAGAAATCAGAAATGACACATCTCTATACAAAAATCAAAATAACTCATCAGTGACTAGCTATTTCTGTCTATACAAATCCCTCCTGCTGTGTCTGTTTCTGTTCATAGCCCTAAGAACCCTGGTGTATAACTTAGGATCACTTTGATCGCTACTCAATTCCCATCCTGGGATGCTCTTCATTTGTCAAAATACTAACTACTCAAAGACTATTACTGAGTTATTATCACACGAAAACTCTTTCTATATGGTGATATATACTATGAAGAAAAACAAAGCAGACTAACCAGAAACAGAATGCCGGGTTTGGAGGAACGCACATTTTAGAAGAGTAGTCAAGAAGATCTTCCTGAGGAGGTGAGAAGATAACTGAATGGGAAAAATGCAAAGTGGGCAGAAGCTGGTGCATGAATGAATACCAAGGGACTTAGGGGCTAGAGGGAAATGGAACGGGGGTAGGAGACAAGGTTAGAGAAGTAGGCAGGGGCCAGATATAGAAGGTTTGGTTTCTTTTTAATTTTGTTTTTTTGTTTTTATTGGTTTTAAAAAGAGAGGGAGAGGGAGAGAGAGAAACATTGATCGGCTGCCTCTCAGGCATGTGCCCTGACAAGAAATCAAATCGGCGATCACTCAGTGCATGGGATGATGTTCAAGCAACTGAACTATACCGATCAGGGCTGGTTTGATTTTATTTTAAGTGTGAAAGCAGTGAATGGTTGTGAAAATTAGAATGATGACCATGACAAAGTGCCTATCCTCCTGGAGGTTACTGGAGTGGGAAAAGAAAGATGATTAATGAGTACACCAGGTATGAGCTGGTTCCTGATTAAAAAGATCACACCAAACTGATATTTCACAAAATCATGATTTCATGGGCCTTCAAACTACTGAGCTTACCCCAATCTGTAGAGAGACAATATTCACCTTGAACTTTCATCTACATGAGGGTAATTGGTAATATATTAGCTTCTTATCATTTTACAACATGCATTTAATGCTCAAGGTAGTAAGCATACTTCCTAAACAAATTTTGGATAGAAAATAAGATTCGGTGTTTTAAGGATCCTCATTAAATCATTATATAGAAGTAATTCTAAGGAGACTAACTTTTCCCAAAAGAAATACTTTATGTACATTTGCTTTGTAAAATTGGTTCTTAAGATTCATGAAGTTATGACTTAAGCCATTAAATAGGAAATCTTGATGATACCTTATTTAAAAGATTAGGGGTGTGTGTGTGTGTGTGTGTGTGTGTGTGTGAGCTTGTGTATCTGTGTGTTCTTTTCAGTGTCTGGCATCGTGTGTGAATGAATTGATGAAGGACATGAGAATAAATGAGATGATGTTATTGTGTCTCAACTTCATTTTTCTGTCCTCTTTTTCTTGGTTCACTTATAAAATTAAGACAAAGGTCTGAATGAGGTAGACCCTCCTTCTTCTACCTCATGTTGTCATGGACTTCCGAGTGGTGACCACAGATATGAAGATTTCTTGTCCTCCCACATTGAACCCTTTAGACTACTTATAGAAGAAAGGATAGCACTAGCTCCCTGGCTAATTTCTGATATTATTCTGGAAACTTCCACATTCTTAGACCCCATTTCCTTCAACCCAGAGGTGAAAATCAGTGGCTGGTGAAATAAAAGTAGATTTAAATCCCCGTTACCGTCCAAACCACAGAGAAGGAACTAGATCAGACGACTTGGCCTGAAGTGGCTGCTTCTGGATAAAAGTTTCAAGGGGCTACTCTGAGTGCCCTCAGTTCCCTGAAGGCCTTGCAGCCGATATCAAGTTTATATACGGAAATGGCAGGACTCTGAGACTGGGTGGGAGAGTGGAGCTGTGTAAGGAGGGACAGCAAAAGATGGAGACCATTTCTGCAAAGGAACCAGCCTGTTACCTATGACTTTCTTTTCCCACGCACAGGTTTATTATTTTCTTTCCATTCAGTTAAACCCCTATTCAGCCGTGAAAACCAAGAACCAGAAGGTTCCTTTAAACAAAGGAAACCAGAGGGTGAAGACTGGAGATGCCATGCTAAAGGCCAATCCTTTAAGAGACATGATGGGGAGACACTGAAATGCTAGCACCTGGCTTTGGTTTGAAAAGGCTTATTTTGTTTTGTTTTGCTATGCTTGTTTATTGTTTTTCTTTAGATCCCACATATAAATAAACCACACAGGATTTCTCTTTTTCTCCCATTGTATACAAATACACTTAAATAAATTTTTTTTTAAACAAATGCTATGTGACTTTACAAAAATGTGGTAGTGGTGGAAGGGGAGGTTGATGAGGAAGAGGAGGAAGGCAAGTCCCTACTTTATCCAAAGCCCAGGGAATTAGAGGTCCCAGGTAATGCCAGTCCTATTCAGTGCAGCTGAATGAGAACTAAATAATAAAACCACATTATACAATGAAAAAGTCAACCCAGAGCAATGAATACAGAACAAAGGTACTTTGGAATATGCCATCCTAATATTCCTGTCTGCACAGCTTAGTGTTCTTAAATGTGTTTTATGTTTAATGAAAGAAACAATGACTTTCAGTGGAGGGAAAAAAAGAGAACTTTAAAGATAATCAAGGCCTTAACTACCTACCTTAGGTAGCTGAGAAAAAGCTACTGTACTCTTTATTTTTTAACACTCCAGATATGTAATTTAATGCAGGTCTAATGACAGTCTCAAACATGGGGCTTTAATCGAAATTGTTCAAGCTCAGTACTGTGACAGGAACTCACAAGCCCCCAACAGTGCTGTCCATTTTCTCAGGTTTTGCAAGAAAAAAAGGAAAGAAGAAAAAAACCTCTTGAACTTATGTTGCTATTGATGTGTAATATACAATAAAAAAACAGTTAAATTTCAATTACCCACAGGTAATTATAATTTTATTGTTTGACTGTACTACAGGGATTTTTATAATTCCCAAGACTAATAATTTTCTATAATTTTACAGGTTGTCAAATAAACTATTAAAGATTATCTTTGAAAAGACGTCTGCAATTGTAAGGACATATCATACTGTTCATGTACTGTATGAGTAATTAGAGATCCCTGGATAGTAAAATATCTGCGCGGGGAGCTCGCCACCACCTCGCACATTTCCTCCCAGCCGCCTCTAATCTCCCACGAAAGCTTTCCAACTTCTCAGGTGTTCTCTTCACTGCTGTAGGACGCACGTTGGAATTCTATTAATATTCCCCCCAGTAATTCCAAACAGTTTGTCAGGATAAAGCTCTACCTCCCAGTGGGAAGAAGTTAAAGTCAGAAAGATGGGCCCTACCTATTGTTAAAGGAAAAAATTCTCAGGATCTCAGGACAAAATGCAAAATAAGAGAAGATTAGAGGGGAGAGAGTGGGGAATGGTGGGAGGAGGATGAGAGAAAGGGGGGGGGTGTTCTTGGACCAAGATAAATTATAAAGTTATAATCAGTGAGAAAAAATTAGGTTCTTACTGAAATTTTCTCGTTCACAAGGCCATTTTTGTCATTCCCATATACATGTTGTAGTTGGAAATGCACAGAAAACCTGAGCTCTTTCCTTGGCCCTTCCACAGTCTGTCTCTACAGCCTGTACAAGGTTGAACCTTGGGTTTCCGTACTATACCTACACTCTATTTCCTTTTAAAAGTCTTGAGGGAAAGTAGAAATCACTTGTTACTAGCACCCTAAAACCTCTCTCACTTGGATACTTATTTCTGGAATTTCTATACGAGGAGAGTAAAATCTTAACTTACTGGTATTTCTTAACCAGAAATAAGTACAAATGCAACAAAGGACAGCAATCAGTTAGCTTTTTCTCACTGTGGGGTAAATGGTTGATTGGAGATTTTGAGTGAGAATCCAATTTGTTGAGAGAGTAAGAGTTTACCGGTGTCCCCAAGTGTCTTGTGAGTGTGAGTAAAGGAATATGCAGAGAGGAAGTAGGTCATAGAAGAGAAAAAAGAACCAGAAAGAAGGTCTTGGGAACTGCCTGGCCATATTTTGTCACTTTAACATTGTGCCCAGAGTGTTCCTTGGTAATTGATCACAGTTTGACTTTTAAGTAAAGAAAAAAAAAGAAAAAGAAAGGTCAAATTAAAAAGTTAGACAATAATTATATTAACTGTATGAGATAATAAAGCTGTAAGAAATATAAAGGTGATATATAAAAAAAATTCCCCAGGCCCCCACTGGATAGTGACAAAGTGAAGACCAGGAATGAAATCTCTTGCCTTACAGTCCAGTGCTTTTTCTGCACTTTTCTGTTCCAATCTTTGTGCCAATGCTTAAAACGATACCCAGCAACACACAGAAGAGATGCCTCACAATCAAAAAATGATGTTATGATGGTTGATGGGAAAATGAAGCAGGTCCAAAATGTCGGCAATACTCGTGTTTAAACAAAGACAACATCCTTTATCAATGCATAATCTCAACATAGATCTCATTCCGATACAACAGTGTGGCCACTGCAAAGCTGGTACGTGGCCTTGCAGTCTACGCGTCTGGGAGCTTAAAATTTGAAAATGTAAAATGATTAAATAAATAGTCCTATTGCAGCATGTCTTAATTCTCGATAAGTCATTTTGATAATAGCTCTGTGCCCTGAGCTGAAGGCAATGCCAAGGTCAATTATTTCATTTAAGGCCCCTAATTAAGACTACTTCCTTGAGGTCAGACTAAAGCATTACTTTATTTTAATAGAGAAAAGATCAAAGCTCTACCTTAAATTTTCCTGATGCAAAGCAATGCTGCTTTAATCTGGGTTACAGTAACAAGGGCAAAAAGCTCTTTACTTATTTTAGAGCACCCCCCCCCACCCCAAGGCGTGAGATCCACTCCATGGAAATGAAGTTTATCTAAGGATGCCACTGCCCAACTTCTGTTTTTATTGCATGTCTTTAATCTCTTTTATTTCTATACCCAAAACTTTATTTCTCTGAAATGAGCATGCATTAGCAAAACCAGTTTGCCCAGAAACGCCCAATGGAGCCACTTTGTATACTTTGGAGGTCCCGAGTTCCCACACCCCCCTGTGCTGCTGTTGTTGGAGCAGAGACTTCTAAATGGGAGGCAGACACCCTCAAGATGTACTTTATGAGGCTCAAACAAATTCAGTTCATAGTGTTTAAAAATCAAGAAATTTCTCATCAAGTCTGGATTTCTGAATTCTCATGGAAAGAATCAAAAGACCTAACAGTGTTTGGCCCATAATCTTAAAGGGTAACAATGGGCTGAGGTTGAGGAACGGCAGCATCCTTTGGATAGGATGTGCCTTCCAGTTTGGCACTGTCCCAACTGCTCATTGTGGCAAGGGCTGACATATTTTGTTCGGCCGATGTAGCCTCTAAATTATTACTAATGTATTTTTTAAATTGCAGTGCTTTCAGGCAGGATTTAAACTCTGCTGTTCCACATCCCTGTGGCTCTATACAAGGCCAGGTTCACATATTTTTATGGCCAGGCTGCCCTCGGTGGCAGCCCTTCCAGATGTCCTGCCCATTTCCCTCAGTGCACCAGAACTCCCCTGTGCGGTTCCCAGCAGGCTCGCAGCTGTCCACCTCAAACAGCTGGGTCTCCCTCCTCCACAGGCAGAGTGTTTTCCCAGCACCTATATGAGGATTCTGCAGTAAGGCACAAAGAGGAAGTGCTGGGCATTCACCCCCCACCACCCCCTATCCCCTTCCCCCCCTTCAGTCCTCTCCCAGTGGGGAGTGGTTGTCAATGGAAACACATCTCAGACCCCCCATACCAACCCCTGATGAAATAATCCTGAGGTGTGTTCCACACAGTTTCTCAGAGGATCCCCCATACAATGGAGCCCCACTGCCCACAACTGGAATCAGCTCATTAACATACACTCTGTGGCTTTTCTCCCTCCCCCAAGTCACTCTCCACTCTTCTTCACTGGATCTTCCTAGAATCACCTCCCACATCAACTATGTGCACCAAGACTGAGCTCATGTTGCTTTCAGGAGAAACTAACCTAAGACGACATTTACATGCATTCTATTGGGAGGGCATCCCATTCATTACACACGATGAGAATGGTTGAGCAGGACTGGGAGGCTTCCAGACTCCACATTACAGAAGAAAAACTTACACTAACGATGCAGAGAAGATTTCAAATGATTCTGATAACCATAGTCAACTTTGGGGGAAACATGCTCTAAAAAGAGATAAGACTGACAGGTTGGCTCCAGAGGGCTAGATTAACACTAAGAAATTTGACCCAAGCAGATATATGTTCAATATAAGGACACGTTTTTAACCATTCAGAGCACAATTGAAATGGGACAGCTGCTTCGTACAGAGGTTCCCATTTCCTTCCAGAGATTTAAAGTAATGAAATTTCCTTACTTTCCACAGACCCTGGTAATCCATGATGCCCAGACACATTTCTTTAAAGTTGCAAACATGAGGCTATAGAGAGGGGGATCTTGCTGTTTACCAGGTGGGGTACCCTTTCAGATGTCTCTTTTGAGACTGAGGAGGGGAAGAGAAAGAGATAGAGATAGCATCTGATCATGAGAGCAGTAGTTCCCCCACCATTACAGGGGTATAATTTAGCACCCCTATAAAACCTGGGAATGCCTCAAATCAAAATGCATTTTTTCTCTTCCCACTGAGAATCTCTTAAGTACACAGGAATGCATAAGATCAGGTGAATTACCTATTATTTGAAAGATATTTATGATGCCTAACATGGGAGGGCACGATTCGTATCTGCTCTGCACAGGAACTCAAACATGATAGTAAGCCAGCGGGGAGGAAATAGTTGAAATATTTGGAAGAGCAGACCCACGCTGCCAGAGCTGACTGTGAATTCAAGTGTTTTCTAGTGCTCCCCTTCTTCAAAGCTAAAAAGCAACGAGGTAGTCAAATTAACGAAGGATTGTAATAGAAATGGAAAGATTCGAGTGTGCCGAAGAGTGGAATGCAGTTTTGTTTTTAAGTGGCACAATAGGAAAGAAGCACTTTGATGTAAGAGGCTGGATGGAGGGTCTTTTCAGCTTCAGTGTCACCAAAAAAAAAAAATCAAAATGAATTAGCATGATTTTGTTATCATTACAGATGTGATAACACATGAGAAAACAGACATTACCAGGTTGTAATTCACAGAGTTTCAGATAAACGTAAGCTGTAAGAACAGGGCTCTATCCAGTGTACATTTTATTAGAGCCTCCTGAGGATTGAATTCCAATTCCTGGAATGACCAGCAGCCCTCCCATTTATATTTATGGATTCCAGCCCACCCAAGAAAAGTAAAAATTAAATGAAAAGTCATTACAACAGAACACAAAGGCCTGATGGGACTCCCAAAGGGATGGTGGTCAAAGTTCAGGGAAGGATCAACCCCAATTGCTCTTAACCCAATGTACACAATGGAATTGATGGAAGTCCCCAGGAAGCCTAGACTTAGTAACTCCAAACCTCAAGATCTTTAAATCTGAGAATAAGAGTGGTGGTTCCTTGGGCATAAATACAACAAACTGTAAAGTACCACTAACAGCATTCCTCCACTCTCTAGGGCTCCTTACAATAAGACCACCACTAGGACAATTAGAAAACCTGGTAGCATCTTACTCTATCTCCCCAGCCAGCCCTGAAGACATCTCTAGCGGAGGGCACGGGCTTCCATTCCTGTGCTCCTGTGGGTGGGCCACGACAACAGATGAGTTTTTAAATGCCATGCTGCTTCCTGTTCTCCTAGTTGTGTAAGTTGATTTCACTGGGATTTTCTTTTGATGATACTAATTCTGCCAAAGATAATTAGGGAACAAGGAAGTCTGCTTTTGTATTCATGCCTTTGGGATGTACAGATTTAGCATCTGAAGGAACATGAACTTGGTTGAATGAGAGAAGAGAGGAAACTCTATGTTAAAAGAAAAATTAATGCAGCTTCGGTTTTGGTATCACCTGCAGAAGGAAACCTTTTTATTACGACTGCTCTGGTGGCATGAACATTCCATCAGTTCTTCAGTGTTTCCCGGTCATAGCCAGCCAACAACAAGGATATTTGTAAAAAGAAACCTATTCTCCAATTGTCAAACTCTGCTAGCTGATAGTGGTGATGTTGATGGGTGTCACTCTGAATTATCAATGTTAAAATAATGTTTCACATTTAGTGTGTTTTTACAATAAAAAGATATAAAATAATAATAATTGAGCAACTCACTCTGCTTTTTTGATGATTTCTCACACAAGCTTTCAGATTAGAGCCAGTTGTGACTGTGGTTGTCACAAGACACTCCATGTGGTAAAACTGGGAGTTTTGAAGATTTTAGGATAGGACAAGTGGCAATAAAATATCACAAAAAATGCAATGTTTTAGTGGAGGAAAATATCACAACCCATTCCACCAACATCCCCACCACTTAAGGTTATACATCAGGTTGAAAATTTAAAATAGTTACTCTACCTAGTCTGTATGTGTGCTGTGGTCCCACAACTACATGAGGAATATATGGCTATTAACACATACTTTTAGAATTAATTTTTTAATTACCAATTACAGATTGGAAAATATGCTCCATTAGCTGCTAGAGATTTTAGCAAAAGTATTTTAAAGTAGCTAAGATTTTACACTTAACCTTCAATGGTGTATGTGACCAGCAAAAAAGAAAGAATTCATCAAGTATTGGAAGGTAGTTGTTCCATGTTGTACATACAGTTATAGAATTGGGGTAACATAAACAAATTCTGCCCAAGAGACCAGATATAATGATGTTTGACAAACTTATTGATATTGCAACTCCTCTAAGTTCACACAGATAATACC
This sequence comes from Myotis lucifugus, assembly GCF_000147115.1. Lineage (NCBI taxonomy): Eukaryota > Metazoa > Chordata > Mammalia > Chiroptera > Vespertilionidae > Myotis > Myotis lucifugus. Next base: position 4,398,801 of record NW_005871054.1, on the reverse strand, counting down.
AATGAGTTCCAGTGAGTATGAGGGTCTGAAAGAGAAGATGACATTAATATGTAGACTGAGAGATTTCAGAGCAAAGTCAATTATCTTTTTGGTGACTTAGGGTACTTTGCATACACAAATTAAATATTGCAAGTAACTGAGAATTAATTTTACACTGGAATCTATTCTGAATATTGTACTCTCACGCACCTATTATATTAGTAGTATATTTTTCATAACAAAAAATAATGAAACTGGTTATTTCCATAACTTTAAAGTTTATAAAGAACCAACTTATTTGTAAAAAAGAAAAAGGCAAAGGATGTTAAGGAAAGCAAGAAAAAGAAATTTCAATTAAAATAAAAGTTGAAGGCTATATAGCTGCATATGAAAGAAAAGCACTTTAAAAACAGTTATTTTCTCTTTATGTAATATTTGATACTTAAAACATTATCATATTATCTAAAAACTAGAGGCCCAGTGCACAAAATTCATGCACTCGGGGGAGGGGGCGGGGTCCCTCAGCCGGGCCTGCGCCCTCTCACAGTCTGGGAGCCCTCAGGGGATGTCCGACTGACAGCTTAGGCCCGCTCCCAGCAGCAGTTGGACATCCTTAGCACTGCTGTGGAGGCAGGAGAGGCTCCCACCACTGCCACTGCCCTCATCAGCTGTGAGCCCAGTTTGTGGCTGAGCAGCACTCCCTCTGTAGGAGCGCACTGACCACCAGGGGTCAGCTCCTGCATTGAGCGTTTTCCCCCTGGTGGTCAGTGTCATCATAGCAACCAGTTGTTCTGCTGTTCAGTAGATTTGCATATTAGGGTTTTATCATATAGGACAAGTTTAAAATTAATAAAAGTAATACTTGTAAACTCATTACCTGACTTAGAAACTAGAGCATTGACAATGCCATTGTTTCTACATAAGTGGCTTCATCTTATTCCTGCCTTTCCATCATCTTGAATTTTATGTTCATTATTCCCTTGATTTAAAAGAAGCAGTCTTAACCCATATGTATGTATCCCAAAATACTGATTATTTCTTGTTGTTAAAATTTGTAAAAATGGTATAATGTTGAATAAAGTCTTATGACTTGATTTCATCAAAAAACATGTTTTTTTCTTTACAATTTATCCCCTCGTGGGGTGTAGTTGTTCATTCTTTTTTATTATTATTTAAATTCTTTATTGTTTGAAGTATTACATAAGTCTCCTTTTCCCCCATTGACCTCTCCCCAGCTGCTCCCACCCCCCAGCACATGCCCTCACCCCCCTACTGTCTGTGTCCATTGGTTATGCTCATATGCATGCATACAAGTCCTTTGGTTGACTCCCACCCCCCCCACCCCCCCACCTTTCCTTTTAGGTTGGATGGTCTGATCAATGCTTCTATGACTCTGGCTTTATTTTTGTTCATCAGTTTATGTTGTTCATTATATTCCACAAATGAGTGAAATCATGTGATATTTATCTTTCTCTGACTGGCTTATTTCACTTAGCATAATGCTCTCCAGGTCCATCCATGCTGTTGCAAATGGTAAGAGTTCCTTCTTTTTTTTACAGCAGCGTAGTATTCCATGGGGTAAATACCACAGTTTTTTAATCCATCCATCTGCTGATGGGCACTTAGGCTGTTTCCAAATCTTAGCTATTGTAAATTGTGCTGCTGTGAACATAGGGGTACATATATCCTTTCTGATTGGTGTTTCTGTTTTCTTGGGATATATTCCTAGAAGTGGGATTACTGGGTCAAATGTTAGTTTCATTTTTAATTTTTTTATGAAACTCCTTACTGTCTTCCACAGTGGCTGCACCAGTCTGAATTCCCACCAGCAATGCATGAGTGTTCCTTTTTCTCCACATCCTTGCTAGCACTTGTCATTTGTTGATTTGTTGACGATAGCCATTCTGACAGGTGTGAGATGGTACCTCATTGTTGTTTTGATTTGCATCTCTCGGATGATTAGTGACTTTGAGCAGGTTTTCATATGTCTCTGGGTCTTCTGTATGTCCTCTTTCTAAAAGTGTCTATTTAGGTCCTTTGCCCATTTTTTTTATTGGATTCTTTATCTTCCTTTTGTTAAGTTGTATGAGTTCCCTGTAAATGTTGGAGATTAAACTCTTATTGGAGATATCATTGGTAAAAATATTCTCCCATGCAGTGGGCCTTCTTGTTGTTTTGTTGATGGTTTCTTTTACTGTGCAGGAGCTTTTTATTTTGATATAGTCCCACTCATTTATTTTCTCCTTAGTTTCCATTGCCCTAGGAGCTGTATTGGTAAAAATATTGCTACAACATATGTCTGATATTTTGCTGCCTATGGATTCTTTTAAGATTTTTATGGTTTTTCATCTTACATCAAGTCCTTTATCCATTTTGAGTTTATTTTTGTGTATGGTGTAAGTTGGTGGTCTAGTTTCATTTTTTTGCATGTATCTGTCTAATTTTCCCAACACCATTTATTGAAGAGACTATCTTGACTCCATTGTATACTCTCTTGCTTCCTTTGTCAAATATTAATTGAGCATAATGGCTTGGGTCAATTTCTGGGTTCTCTATTCTATTCCATTGGTCTATATGTCTGTTTTTGTGCCAATACCAGGCAGTTTTGAGAACCATGGCTTTGTAATATAGCTTGATATCTGGCATTGTGATCCCTCCAACTTTGTTCTTCTTTCTCAGGATTGTTGTGGCTACTTGGGGTCTTTTTTTATTCCAGATGAATTTTTGGAGAGTTTGTTCTAGATCTGTGAAATATGCTGTTGGTATTTTAATGGGGATTGCATTGAGTCTATAGATTGTTCATTCATTTTTATTGCTGTATAATGTTCCATGTGCTTATATATCATAAATGGCTTATGTATTGTACTAGTCTGCTGGGGCTTCCATAACAAAATACTAAAGACTGGGTCACTTAAACAACAGAGATTTATTTTCTCCCAGTTCTGAAGGCTGGAAGTCCAAAATCAAGGTGCTGGCAGGGTTGGTGCCTGGTGAGAACTTGCTTCCTGATTTGCAGGCAGCTCTCTTCTCACTGTGTCCTCACATGGGCTTTGTCTGTGCAAGCAGACTCCAGATATCTTTCTCTTCTTACAAGGAGACCAGTCCAGTGGATGAGAGTCCCCCTTATGACCTTGTTTACACTATCTCCATGTATAGACATATTGATGGTTAAAGCCTCAAGTACAGATTTTGGGGGAAATGTAATCTAGTCTATAATATATACTTTCCTGCAGAAGTACACTAGGGTCTTTCCAAGGTTTTTACTCTTCTACTCAATGCTTCTATGAATATTCTTGTACATATCTCTTGAGGCTCATGAGCAAGCATTTCTCTAAATCACATAAATAGAAGTGAAACTGCTAGCCCATAAGGCATGCAAATGTTCAAATTCAGAAACTGGCACCAAAGTATATCCCAACATGGTTGAATCAAGTTTACTCCCACCAGACGTGTCTATGTATTCCTACAGGTCCACGTTCTTACTGCCAGTAGTTATTATCAAACACCTTAAATTTTTACCAATCTAGTGAGCATACATGTTATCTTATCAAGGACTTTAACATTATTTCATTAATTAGAGAGAATTTTGACCACTTTATGCATTTGTTTATTGGCATCCCACTTTCTATTTCATATATAATTCTCCATTTTATTCTGTTGGTTTGTAGTATCTTTAAAAAATCTTTTAGTAGATATTTTATGTGCATTTTAGATGCAAAAGCTTTGCTGATTATATATGTTGCAAATACATTCTCGTAGTTTATATCTTGTCATTTCACTTGCTTTTGATGGACCAAAGTTTTGCATTTTAATGCAATCTCATTCCTCAATTTAAGTTTGATACTTTCTGTGCTTTGTTCAAAACTTGTCCTTGCCCCAAGATCACAAAGATACTCTCCATGTATTGCTGTATTTCCTAAGCCCTTTATTCTAATCCCACTGTAAATAAAAAGAAAATATTTGATTTTAGATGTTATAAAATCCTTCATTAATGTGTATCTTAAATGTTTTAGATGAAGTACATAGGTTTTCGTTTTGGATAATAAATACTTTTGACCCATTTTATTAACACTTACTCCATGGAGAGTCTCTAAAAAAAGTCCATGACAAATAATTTGAATGTGGCCTTTGCTGTCAAAATGCTTAGTCTATCCCAAGAAGCATAATACTAGAGCATATTTTTAGCTTAAATAAGAAAAATGTCCTGAGATCTCAGAAGTCCTTTAAAATAATTTAAAGTTAAAATTTATTGGTCATATTATGTGCAAAATAATCTCGATGATCTCTTTGAAGCCTATGAGATGTTACTCTAATGCTGTATTTTAAATGTCAACACTAGACTGA
>NW_005871054.1:4320980-4393889 GCF_000147115.1 Myotis lucifugus | reverse complement strand
TTTCTTCCTATTATTTGGATCTCCACTTAAATGTTACTCATTTCAGGTGCTTTTCCTAATCATTTTGTCTAAAACACAAATCCTCTTCCTCACTATTGTTAACTCTCCTTTATCTTTCTTTATAGTACTTACCACTACCCAGACTTACATTGTATCACAATTTCCTTTCTTATTATTAGCCACTGGGCAAGAATTTTGGATGATTATTATTTTAACAGTAACCCCAATATCTAAACTGTGCTTGGTACATAATCTGTGGTCCACAAATATTTGTCAAGTAAATGGAATAAAGAAATGGAGGATGAATGAATGAGTGAATAAATGATGGGCATAGGGACACCATCAGTGGTTTTGTAAGTTGTGACATGAACCCATATTCCGATAGTCTATGGCAGAAATGCGCAGAAGGAATAGGAGAGACAAGATAAAGCAAGCAGGGGGGACAGCTATGAAGTTTTTACAGCAGCATAAGGAGTCCAGTGGTTCAGAGCTTCATTTCTGGTGTCAGACTATGAGGTTCGAATCTCAGCACTAAGACCTCCTGGCTGAGTCACCTTGGGCGACTCACTGAAACTTTCTACCTTTTCCTTTGCCTGTAAAGTGGGGATGATATTATTTTCAACTGACTCTAGGTCTGCTGAAAAGCTTAAATGAGATAATACAATGATTCAATAATTCATAAAATAGAGTGGTCATTAGCAACAATAAATTCTTAAGCTAGGGCAACCGCAGGAATTGAAGGAGGAAATGAGTAAAGAGATATTGAGTAAGTAGAATAAGAAGGACTTGGGATAACCTATAAAGAAAATGCCTGAAAAAGACTCATATTTTTGTTTTGTTTGATTAGAGAAGGGCAATAACTTAAAGTGAGATCCAGCATACAGATAAGGGATTCAATTTTGCGTATGTCAGACTGTAGGGGATAGAAGTAGCAGGCACAATAAGGTTTGTTTTTAAAATGTTTGAGTTTGAGGTGTTCCCAGGCATATGAAGATGTCTAACAAAGATTGGAAATACACATTAAGGGGTAATGACACACTTTAAAGTTATTTTTTATTCTTCAAAAAGATTTATAATAGAATTTTCTTAAATAGTTCCCTTCCCTTTATGGTTTTCAAAATATAGTTTACTTAATCTAGATATTACTATCTCTCTAAACCTTATTATTCTAACAAGTATTTCCCAGATTCTGATGTATTCCATGAGTAAGCCCAAAGCTTAATAAAAACAATGATCTAATCCTCACTCCCCTCCTACCCTCATGCCTGCCACCAACCTTTCACTGTTTCAAGGTACCAAGGGAGGATTCTTAAGCCCCATATGGATCTGAAGACTTGATTCAAAGGTACTACAGGTCTGAATAAAATGGATGGTAAGGACCACCCCCCACTGACAAGGGGATATGACCAACCCACCAAATTGCAAACCAAAAAGCTCTTGTTTACCATCCTCACTTTTAACCACCAACTCCTACTCAGAGGAAACAGCATGCTCATAGTCAGCCAAAGAGTAAAAAGGGGTAGTTAGAAATCTGTAATAAATGTATGTAAGTGAGACAGAAAATTAGAAAATGGCCACCTGCCAGCAGCCACATAAATTTCAGAGGAAATGCATTTTCTACTGGGATGCTTTATCATAGGAATTGCAAATATTTATTAAAAGTATTAAAATAGTCAGAATGTTAAATGTTTCCTCCAGTGGTGAAATTTCACATTGCCACATTAGAAGATGAGATATTCTGATACAGCGTTTATTAAAATGACTTCATTTTATTAGTCTGTCATCCACAATAAATGGGCAGGTACCTTTAAAACAAGATCCGTTGAAGATAAAAGATATTTGGGGGAGGGTTAGAATCTCATTGTGTGAATGTGCCTTTGACTACACAAGTATATAAATCTTGCAACCTTTCCCAAATGATGCCAATAAGATTTTGTTGTTGGTGGTTGAATATCAAGTTTGTTGGCTTCTGTCACCACTTGAAAACCAAATGTAGCCCTAACCGGTAACTCGCATGCACACAATGGGGTTCAATGCAGGCCATGCCAGAATGCACCATTTCGGCAGGAGAGTTATTTCGAGCTAAAGGCACATCCCCAGTGGGGGGTGTGCAGGAGGCAGCTGATCGATGTTTCTCTCTCATCGATGTTTCTAACTCTCTATCCCTCTCCCTTCCTCTCTGTAAAAAAATCAATAAAAAGTATTTTTTTAAAAAGAAAAAACAAACAAATGTAGTTTGGTTTGCCACTAACTCGCATGCACACGATGGGGTTCAATGCAGGCCATGCCAGAATGCACCATTTCGGCATGAGGGTTATTTCGAGCTAAAGACAATCAAGTCACAACAGACTCAAGAAGAGCTTCTTACCTCTCCCTTAACTGCCTAATAGAATTTAGGTATGGAGCCTGTGCCAGGAGGAGAGCTTTTTTACATCAGAAATGGCACAAAAACATCTGTTGGCCAGACATTTGCTCTGCCCATCTTCCCATGAATTGTCTTCCTCCCTTTTCAAATCCAAGATCCCACCCCCTTCTCCTGAGCTCAGGATAGCATATAAGTCTCAATCACCTGACTATGTGAGAGCTTCTCATGTTTCTCATGTCTTTGAGGGGCTTCTGTACATATGAAATTAAATTGCTTTTCTCCTCTTAATCTGTTTTATGTCAATTTAGTTATTAGGCCACCAAAGAACCCAGAAGGAAAGACGGGACACATTTTCCTCCCCTGGCCAAGATACACTGGATAACTATTTGAATGGTTAGTCCTTAGTGGGTTTTCAGATGCAATTACCAAACATACCCAAGTGGAGATGTTAAACCAACTCCAAAAGAGCTGAAAATGGAAGGAGGCGGCTACTCTACTGCACCAGGATAATAGAGATGATGGGCAGAGCACATCGTTACTGAGTGGCACTGAGTTGAAGAGTGACAGGATGAGCTGGACAGATTACCTCCCTAAGAAGCTTGTGGTTCCTGTGCGGCACTGACCTAATAAAGATCTTATGCCATCACAGAGCGAAGATAAAAAGAGCCTTTTGCCATCTTTAGACACTCTTTTGTGTGACTTGGAACAGCTTCCCGAGTCTATCCCATGAAAATGCTGATGGTACTGAAGGGAATCCAATCTGGCTTAAGTATGGGGGGAGGTAAGGTAGAGCTCAAGAGGGGCAGGGCTGAGTATTGGGAAACTGAGTATTTCTGGGCCAGAATAACTAAGAAGCATTAGCCTTCAGTAGGTGGGTAGAGTGTCCATCTTTCATATTAGAATGTAAGCAATTTAAGGTGATTGTTCTATGTGAATTCATTTATTCAATAAATATGTGGATGGGGGGGGGCACCTCCTAAAGCTAACCAGAAATATGGGTGCTGCAATCAGAGGTGAATAACAGTGACTCAGGTCCTGCCTCAGATACCTGGCATTCTGGTGGGGAGGAGACAGGTGTTTACAAAGCAATAGATACGATTTCATGAGGAAATGAAGGCTTTGAAGCAAAAAAATAAAACCATGGCACAGAGTGAAAAGTGACAAAGGAGGCTTCTTTTAGGTCAGGGAAGGGTTATGGGTGAGGGGACATTGAGCAGGTGCCTGAATGCAGTGAGGGATCTGTCCAGATACCCACAGGATCTGGTGCACGTGTTATAAGCAGAAATCTGCCAGCGCTATCTTTCTACTTTCCTTCTCTTCCTGCCTGGATCATAGGGAATCCTTAGAGATGTGTTGTAATGTACCCCGAGAATCACAGAAGGACGCCTCAAGAAGTCGAATTAAAGAGTCACATTATTGCAATCCGGGACCATGAGGGGTCATTCCCAAATCTCATAGTGATCAGATGGTCGTAACTTCAGGTTTATATAGGCAAAAATTACAAAGGCATTGATTACATCTCAGGGTTTGGAATGAGGAACCTGGTTCGCAAAAAAAAGCAGTTTACAGAAGCAGAAATTAAGCATGTTAATTACAGTTTTGGGTCTCCAGATCACTGAGTTGACAGAAACACATCATCTGGGACCACTGGGTTGACAGGAACACATTATCTAGAGCCATCGAGGCAATTTAGAGTAATTGCACTGTCCTGGTCTTAGGACCACTGAGTCACTGAAACACATTATCTGGAACCCTCGGGTCTTGGGATAATTGTGCTGTCCTGGTTCCCAGGTACAGAGGAATGTGCTTTCTAAAACCAGTAAGATAACAATCAATGGGATAGTCATTCAATCAAATGGGATGATGTATACAATTCAGAAAATCAAAATAACCTGCCCATTGTTAAACAAAGCAAATAGGTACCATACTTCAGATGCTGCAGCCATCACTAAGACGTCAGTAAGTCACAATACTGCTCTTAGATGATCTGTCACTGTTCCTTTGTTTCATGAGGCTGACAACCCCCCTTCTATTTGATTAAGACAGAGCAGCTGAGTTTAATATAAATTATAATTATGGCCAGTATCTGCTATTTTCCAGGCATTATGCTAAGGATTACGGGTTCTACCATTGTATTTCAGTGTGTGCCAATCTATTGTCTAAATTTGTTTTTGTTTCCAACCATAAAATATCAAAAATAATGCCTTTTCGCCCTAATCGGTTTGGCTCAGTGGATAGAGCATCGGCCTGCGGACTGAAGGGTCGCAGGTTCGATTCCGGTAAAGGGCATGTACCTTGGTTGCGGGCACATCCCCAGTAGGGGGTGTGCAGGAGACAGCTGATCAATGTTTCTCTCTCATCGATGTTTCTAACTCTCTATCCCTCACCCTTCCTCTCTGTAAAAAATCAATGAAATATTTTAAAAAAAATAATGCCTTTTCAAAGCCCAATAAAAGAAGGGCTTCTATCTGGGCTGAGATTACAAGACTTGAAACCTCTTCGTTAAATTTCCCCTATGACCCAAACAATGATAACCTCTACCTGAAATCCATGTGTAGGTTCTGGTGCTTCATGTATCCCTTTAGATTATATGCTCTTGACACAGCATAAAAGGATGAACAGGAGAACAACTTTATCCAGGAATGCCTAAAAGGAGGATCCTTCTATGTGAAACTTGATAGCTGAGAAGAGTTAAGGGACTGTGAAAACTTTCAGCTGAAAAACAAGTGCCAATAAAGGCAAATATGTCCATCAAGATATGTTGAATACATGGGGGATGGTTTGGTGCAAAACTTTAAAAAGTAACAGGTAGGGAGAGAGAGGGAGGGAGGGAAGGAGGAAGGAAGGGAGAGAGAGAGAGAGAGAGAGAGAGAGAGAGAGAGAGAGAGAGAGAGAGAATGCTTTGAGAACTACTTAGGCACATGCAGAAGGAAAAATCTTGGTGTGTTGTGTTTGCTTTTTTCCACACCTAGTACAGAGGGATAAAAGAGAGGCAGGAAAAGAAGTGAAGGAAGAAGACAAAATAAAGAAGGGAAAGAAGCCCTAACCGGTTTGGCTCTGTGGATAGAGTGTCGGCCTGTGGACTCAAGGGTCCCAGGTTCGATTCCTGTCAAGGACATGTACCTTGGTTGCGGGCACATCCCCAGTGGGAGGTGTGCAGGAGGCGGCTGATCGATGTTTCTCTCTCATCGATGTTTCTAACTCTCTATCCCTCTCCCTTCCTCTCTGTAAAAAATCAATAAAATATATTTTTTAAAAAAATAAAGAAGGGAAATAAAAAAGGAAGAATGATGGCAGAAAAAAAATAGAAGATGAAAGGGTACAAACAGAGCAAAGAGAAGGCAAGAAAAACAATCTGTATGTGTCGGCCACGTGCTGTGGTAGACAAAGGCTTTCCTGAACCTCTCTTATTATGTCCTCCTGGCCACTCTAAAGACATGGATGCTATTATTTATTCTGAAGTCAAAGAAGCAGGCTTGGAGAGCAGAATCTAGCTGCTATGGTCCCATGGTGGCTAAATGATCCCCATGGGATCTAAGGCTCAGGAATTCTACAGCACTCTGTGCTCTACACAATCACTGTAAGCGCAGTAGCCAAGAATCTCTAAAAACAAGTTAATGAAAGGAATCTTTATTGAGCACCTACAAAATGCTCTGGAAATACACCAGTGGGAGAAAAAAACAACCCCCCTGCTTTTATCAACTTAAATCTAGAAAGGGAAGACAATTTAAGAGCTACAATGATGTGAATGGCAATGTAAAAAAAATTAAGCAGGATATTGTTGGGGTCCAACCCCAACAGGTCCAGGGATCCCCAAAGGTGTGGACGGAGTCGGCGATGAAGGAATGACATGGAGACAGCCTTCAGTTGATCAGCAGCCTAGCCAGGATCTCCAGCCAAGTTCTGGTCAGGATCTCCAGCAAAGTTCTGGCCAAGTTCTCCAGCCAGGTTCTGTCTTGGATCTCCAGCCAGGTTCTGTCTAGGTTCTCCAGCCAAGTTCTTGCCAGGTCTGGTCGCCAGGTTCTGTCCAGGTCCTCCTGCCATGTTCTGTCTCTACAATTTAGAATTGTACCTGACGTAGGTTCTCCTGCCAAGTTCTGTAGCCATGTTCTGTCCAGGATCTTTTGCCATGTTCTCTTGCTAGGTTCTGTCTCTAGGTTCTCTGTCTAGGTTCTGTTGTCTTGTTACATCTGTATTTATACCAGTTGATTCCAATCCTATCAATCTCTATTCCAAAGGTTAGGGCGTTTCTTATCTCCATTCCAGGGAGTAAAGATTATGTAGCTTAAGCGTGATTGTTCGTAGTTAAAGTGATTAATTACCCACCTGGCACTTAGTTAAGGGGTTTTATCCCCTCCCTAACTTCAGGGAAAAATCCCTACCTGGGGAAACAACCTTTCTCGGAGAGGTGACCTTGGTTAAAACACACAGCCCCAAGAAGGGGAGCAAACATATTAAGAACAGTATGCCATATACACCAGGTCCCTTGAAACATATGCTGTGCAGATGTTTCTTCCCTGCAGCAACTGTGTCAAGCAGCAAGGATGGACCGGCTCCCGGCAGGATATAGTATAGAGGATGTGCTTAGATTTGGGGCAAGAGTTACTCTCCACGGGGAGGTTGGAAAGAGCTCAATGATAAGGCAAAACTTAAACAGAAATCGAATATGAATAGAGGGAGAGAGCTATGAGGACATGCTGGGGAAGGCATTCCAGGGAGGCGTAACAGCAGGAGCAAAAGTCCTGTGGCTTTTAACAGCTTGAGACTATGAGGTAGCAGGAAAATCAAAACCTATCTTTCATAGTTATTTACACTCAAGGTGTAGTCGGTTCAATTACAGCTCGTCAGTGGTGAAAAGCATTATCTAAGAAATGCTTTAAAATGTATAAAGTGTATACAATGCTCCAAGAGCAATTGAGTTGAAAAGAAACTAGGTCAGAGAAGGTATCACAAAAGAAGTTGGCCTGAGACTCAAAGACCATCTGACAGTGAACCGGGCTCTGTGGTCTACAGAAAACAACAGAGAAGACAGAACAAGTAGAATTATCCATTCACACTGGAGGCAGGAAAAAAGCTCCCTGGTATTGGGTCGGGTCATATTTTGTGTTTCTGTTCTATTTCCTGCTTGAAGGGTTTCCATATTGTGGTGAATCTGTGTGTGGCTGTAATGGGGGCTTCCATCTGTGGTCCTGGAAGAGACAGGTCCCGGAGCATAAGCCTGGTCACTCATTGTCTTGGGAGGAAAGTCAATTCAGACCTTGGGCAGAAGGACATCCATATAGCGCAGCCGATAATCTCCTCAAGACCAGCTGCTCCTTGCTTTTTGGACACAAAATAGGACCCAAATTACAAAATCTGGGACCAGCTCCGTCCTGGGTGCCACATATTGTTTTCCTTCTTGGCAAGAACAGCGGACGCAGCCTTTTCTGTCAGATGTATGCCAATGGACACAACAAAAGAACAGGCCCATCAAATGTGAACCTGGGATTTTGGTGACTACAGAGAAGCCCTTGTCAAAATCAACACTGTGAATTAGAATCACGTTACAGGTAGCTTCCCTTCAGATTTTCATGCATTTTCTGTGTTTCCCTGCATCTCTTTCACTCTGATGCATGACCCCACCGGCAACCATTTCCCTGAAGTAGGCTGCTTGAGACAAGGGACCACATCTGCTTCTTTTCTGCATCCCCACTGCTTGGTAGAGAGTGAGGGCACATAGGTACCCAGTATGTTTACAGAAGAGAATTGACATTTCTGGAGAGTCAAATCAACCTGAATTTCTTTGGCTTTGTCAAAAGATGAGTAATAGACATTTCACAGGATACCAAGAGCTATCCTGTTTTTTGTTGTTGTTGTTGTTTTGGGGGGGGGGGGGCATTGGAATCAAATAAAACAAAACAGAAAAAAAAGTGATGGGCATTTTGGGGGAAATTCAAAGAAGAATGAGCATGATTCTAGGAAGAGAACTTTACAATCTAAAGGGAGAGTCAAAATAGAAGCATAACTGAATAACAGTTCCAGCACAACAGAAGAACATCACCAGACAGGTTACCTTTCGTTGCCAAGTGAATGGAAAAATAAGTGCTATAGGAGTTCAGAGGAGAGATTTTTGTCTTCTCAGATGGTCAGAAAGAGATAATAGGGATTGGGATAGGGGAGAAATACCTGACTTAGACCTTGAAGGAATGGGTATGATTTCTATAGCATGAAGGGAGCCGGGAGGGCACAATAGAATTGGTTTGAGCAAAAGTTCAGCGGAGGAGCATTTATCTGTAAAAACTGTGCATCGGGGAACAAGGCAGGGAGGTCAGGGCAGAGCAGCCATGAACAGAGGGTTAGTTGGGAGAAAGGGGGGAATGAAGGTGGGAGCCATGTTGCCCCAGGACTCCAAGGGCGATCTGAAACATTTTTTTAAACAAACTTTGAGGAGGCCCTAGGTCTTTGTCTTGACACTAGAAGAAAGAAGAGAAAAGAAATGTATGCATGCCGTGATTTCACTGGCAGCCTGATTTAGCCATGTCTTTTCTAGTTTGCCTCTGCTGTTGCTTTTCCTAATTTCCTCACTGCACAAAGAAAAGAAATAAATAAGTGTACTATAGTCTTATTTATCCTTCTTTGGACATTTCTTTACCAGGCAGATGGTCAATTAAGACCACTAAACAATGACACTGTTTTCTCTGTAAACATTTTTTTCTAATAGCCTAACAAATGGAAGCCTGCGCCGCCATACTGCTGAATACCATCTTGACTTTCTAATTACAAAGAACCGTGTCTCGATTGTTACAATTACAGCTGTAACAATGATGCCGGGCCCTGAACAATGCCGTCAGAGGCAAAGTGCTTATCCGAATAGTCACAAATAAAGGCTTAAATTTATGCCGGAGATGTAGATGGAAGTTAAACAATTGGGAGGGGAAAAAAAGGTTGAAAACACTGGTTTAATGCTACAGATGTGATTTTGAATCCAATTACTCTTAAAGACAAAAAAGAAAAAAATAACTTGCAAAGGTGCTGTTTTCTTCTGTTTTAGTAATCAATAGGTTAAGGGGTGGTTCCACTTAGCATTTAACACCTCTAATTTTGATATTTGGCTACATTCTAGTATTTTCAAAGCATACTATCTTTTTAACTGAGTGGGATTTTGTAAGATGCAACTTAGTCTCTCCGTGTTAAAATAAAAGATAACCATTCTTCAATCAGTTAACCCATAAGTTAAATAATATTATTTTTAAGTAGCTTATTTATACATCCAGCACTATTTTAAGGAAGTCACTAAATCACAGTTCTGCCTCAGTGTCCTTATCTGTAAAATGGGCATAATAACAATAATATAACTATAACCACTGGATTGTAGTGAGTTTTAAATGACTAGATAGAAAGCATGTGGAATAATAATTGCTATAAAAAGAATTTAAAATAGGGCAGCAAGCATTGTTTTTAGTATAGTTCAGAATGAGCTTTTCAAACCCTGGAAGAAAGCAAAGGCAAAATGTTAGGGAGAGGGCATCTACCTCAAGGACACCAGAGTCATGCCTATCCCTGGGTATGTCCACAGTCTCCATAACTCCTGACCAAACAGAATGATTACTTCATCTAATGATATGACTGGACCAATCCAGAGTCACACTTTGACATGAACAGTATTATAAAATTTCCATTGGGAAGTTTCTTTCCAGCTCAGGACTGAGAGTTAGCATTGGCATTTAGCAATGCTAATTATGCCTTTTTTTCCCCTTCAAATGATCTATAATCTATTATAGTACTCAGATACTTAGTGGCCTGAAAAACATAAAAACAGCCATGTTCTCAGCCCTGGATGGAGTAAAATGTGTGCTTATTGATTAGTATCATTGTTTAGGTAATAATAACCTATACTTAATTGGGAACTGTATGCATACCCTGGCCAAGCCTGCTACATGTAAAAACTTAGTCCTCCCCAAAACTTTATTTTCTTCATTTGACAGGTGAATTAATCAAAGCAGACATATTAAGGAATGTGGTCAAATCGAATCATAAATGACCATGGACTTTACATCTCATGAGCAAACTAATAATGTAAAAACGTTTAAAGGCCCAAAAGCAAGTAGACAAAGCCTAAGGCCTATTATATATGTTAAAACTGTAAACACTTAGTTCCAGGTTTGGTGATGCCCAGTCACAATATGAGGAGGATGTGGCCCCTACCAATGACATCCAGTCCACCTGCACACAGCTGCCACAGTGATCTGCACACGTACCCACCTGATTACATTATCTTTTCTGTAAGGCTGTCACCGCCCTCCCCATTTGTACAGGATAAAGGCCAAGTCCTTGCTTGGCACACCCAGTGGCTGTGATCTAATTCTCATCTCACCTCTGAACATGTCTTCCTCACAATCGACTTTCAAACTGAGAATTGCAGTTCCATGAATAGGCCCTGCTGCTTCACACCTTCTTGCCTTTGTCCCTGCTTTCCCATTGCCCAGAATGGAGGACACGCATTTTCTTTACAGACCTGCCTTGTGCCCACCAGGTGGCATAGTCCACACCATCAACAACTGTGTCCCCATCTTCACTCAGTGCCTCTGAGCCCTGGCATTGCACAATTTCTTTCCTTTGTTTTCACCCTTGATTAGACTTTTAAACTCCTTGTAGAATAGAGAATCTGTTTTAATGCCTATTGTACCGCTAGCAAATAAGTACCTAGTGAATGTTGAGTGAATGTAGAAGCTGAGAGAGAAAAGTCTTCATAAGCATCCTAGGAGAACAGAAAAAAACCCACCCAGCCTCACTGACCTCAACAGTCATTCTGAAAAAGAACTGCGACCACACTCTCTTTGCTCATCTAGAATAAACATTTAGAGCATTAACCTTTCCTCTGTCCCTTCTTTTCTCCCCTTGAATTAGAGATCTGAAGATGGGCCCTCGGGGAATATATGTTTTAGAAATATGATGGGAGAAGGAATGGAGACAAACCATTATCTTCGTAATGTTATCTTTTCAGAGATTTTATTGAATTAGAGGACTCATGAATTTTCTTGCCAGCTCTTGGAATAGCAGAGTACAACATTTTTTTCTTCTGGTGTGTAATTGTAAGCTCCATGAAACCAAGCTATGTGTCTAACCCAGCTGGGTCTGAATTCACCGTGGGTATCACACCCAACAGCTATTTTTCAAATGCATGGGTGGGTTAGGCAACCCATTATTGAGAAGAGAGAAAACATTATCTGTAAGGTGGGTGTGACATTTCAGATTATGCACAGAATCATCCGGACTTTCCAAATCGGCACACTTTTACAATTTAGAACACAAATGAAACTCTGCAGGGGGAAAAACTGACTCTGAGCCTTTCATCCTGAATAACTGAGGATAGGTGTTGGTATTTACTAAGAAAGACCAGAAGAAGAGTAGTTTGGGTTCAGTTCAGTTTGGTCATGTTCATTGCGAGACGTCTACTGGACATTCAGAGGGAGATACTCAGGGACACATGGATTTATGAATCCAGGGCCCAAGGGAGACGAAGGTTAGAGGTGTAAAATCAAGGTGTCAATAATATGGCATATGCAATAATGAAGTGGGACTGAATGTGATGGCTCAGGGAATGTGTGAAGACAGAAAGACTGAGCGCTGCAGCACTCCGAACTTTAGAGATTGAGAAGAAGAGAAAAATCCAACAGAGGAAGCTAAGAGGTGTCAATCAATATGGTAGGAGAGCATAATATGCAGGAAGCCAAGGACAGAAAGTTCTAAAGAGGGAGATCAGCCATGTGAAAGGCTGCAGAATTGTCAAGCGAGATAAGGGCTGAGAAAAAAGACACTGGATTGAGCAAGGTGGAAAAATTCTGACATTTAGATGACTGTGGTTTACTTCTCATAGAATACATAGTGCTTGACGGTTTGGGGTTCTGTTGTTTCCATTTGATAAGTCATCCTTCTATGCTGTTGTGCTTGCTTCCTTGAGCCACTAACCTTTCAGACTGTACAGGGAAGGGACCTCGCTGTGTTTCCGGTGGGGGCTTAAACCTGAAGGAACTGAAGTAAGGGTCACACATCATTAAGAGAAGGTCAATTCCCAGGCAGAAATTGGTATTTTCTTTTCTCCCATTTCCATATTACAAAGATGCCTCAGGCTTCCTGGAGTTTCTATTAAGAATTCCAAATCTCCCAGCAATGATTTTTAAATAGTAGTTTTCCCTAGGACAGTTCTCTTTAGCTTGGCTCGCCCCCACAATACATCAGGGGCCCTTCAATCACTATAAAAGCCTTTTATCACTCTGACTCCACTCCATCGTGTATACCATCTCTAGACTGACCTTTCCAGACAGCGCATTCATAATGATGATAGCTATAATTAATCTGCTCCGCATCATCTCCCTCAATTTTGTGCACACAGTAGGCACTCCACAAATAGTTGTTGTGTGGTTTGAAATCAGATATCTAAGTACATTCTTAAATCTCTCTCTCTCTCTCTTTTTTTTATTAGTAAGGTTCATTTTATTTTTGTTCTCCTCTGCCTAGCTATTTTTAAATATAATGAGAGAACAGCATCTCCAGATAGTGTGTGAAAGCATTTTAATACTTTAATAATTCCATATAATTCCAAATGATCTTTTCCCTCCCATACTTTACAGTAAATAATAAGTACATAGATGAAAAATATGCATTTTATATCCAAGGGAACAGCTATTAAGTATCACCAAAAGATGGAGAATATTTTTATCTTAAGTCAGCCACATAAATACCCATTAATTTTTTAAATGATTTTATTTGGTTGATGGAGTATTACATCTCCAAATTACATAGTTTAGATTTCCCATTACACGCTCCTTATGGATCATATGCAGATTCACAAAGTTATATGGAAGATTCTATGATGGGAAGGAGCCAATTTTCATTTTCTCTGTTCTTGTTTGAAGAACCAAAACTGTTAAAGGGATAAAGCATTCAAAAGTGCCTGTTCCAGGTTAATTGTCTCAAATTGCTCATTTAAAGCACCATTATAGTACAGCAACGCCAGTTAATCTACTCTGAAGCTTCCTTTTTTATGGCCGTAGCTACATTTGGTGAAATGGCACCTTTGGCAAACACCCAAATTGGATAAAATTGCCATTTTTCTTGGAACATGAAAAGAATAACACATGTTTAGAAATCACTTCATATCATGTGGCTCTAAATGGTAAGCTGCATGTTAGTCTTGCTCCGGAATCCACTCTCCTTGGCATTTTCTGATTTGACCCTAAATTTCCGTTGCTTTCCTGATGCGAGTAAATGATGTGCTTTTGCGGACAATACACAGGTAAGAGCTGAGGGGAGGGTGCAGAGGAAACTGGCAAGAGGAATCGTGGCAATATTTTTAAACATCACAACTGCATAAGAAAATGATGTGTCCCTGCACTGACACTTGTGCACAACTTCCAGCTGATGGTACCTTTATTATTGGAAACACTGTAGTTTGAGAGCCTCTTCAGTGTCGACATAACTAGCAGGTGCCACGATCATAATGGTAAAAACATTCACTTATTAATCAGCGCACATAATTCCTCTCTAATGCTGTCAATTTAAGATGGCAACCTGATTTTTTTTTTTTTTTGGAGTGGGGAGGAGGGTCAACAATTTAATGAATCTCTTCTGCATTTTAATTCCAACCTAATAATCTGCCTCCGGCTTTTTTCCCTCCCTCCCTCGCTCCGAGAACATTTCTCTGGATCCTGCTATTAAGCACAATGAGGTATTTACCTTCCTGCCTCAGTTACGCAAGAGGATGGAGAAACAGCCAGCTAGCCAGACCCTTCGGCCTAACCAGCACGAATGTCAACCTGTCACCGACCCTCACCGGCATCCTGCAATTCCCCTCTCTCCATTTGTTCATATGGAATCTCCTCCCGCCTCGATGCTGACACTGTAGTGCTCTGCAGGTTTCTTTTATTAAACACCACTGGGAACCAGACTCAGAAATGTGCAGTATGTTGACATAGTTAAAATAAATAAATACAACCCATTGCCAGAAATATTAAAAAATTCATCGAAATGTGCTCCTGTCAGGGATGATTTGTTTTCATCCAAACAGGGAAGACTGATGGCTTCAGGATGGACCAGGTAGGGACTCCATCTACTCGCTCGCTCCTTCATTCATTCATGCCTTCATTCATTTTCTTCATATAAAAGCAACCCACCACCCCTTGCTCACCATGTCAAATGTAAACAGAATAGACTTTGTTATTAGGGGAGATGTGACTCCAAGTGTCTGAGCTGCAGAGTGACAGCCGGCTCCTCTCTGAATTTCAGGCAGCCTCTGTCACTTGTCTTGACAATGAAGAGAGTTAATATATTCATGACATTACCACACATGCATTCGCAATTCACAGCATATTGTATTGTTTACCCCTGTTCTTTTGTACTACTGCATGTAGTAATTTGCCTTCTAGCAACAGAAAAATTCCTCAACTTAAAATTTTACCCTCATTTTATTTACCCTTAATAGAAAAACCACTGCTTCCTGGCCCATCCGTGGCTGGCGAGACCACCTTCCGGCAGCATTGCAAACAGATAAATGTCAGATTTTACATTTTGATCAGATGTTTCTACAGTCATTTCCTGTACATATTTCTCCTATTCTGCCTCCCACGCCCTCCTTCAGCAGTCATTGCTGCCCTTCCTGTATATTCTTAGCATATTTGGCACTAGGTGGCCAGCTCTCACAGGGGAGTGGACAGCAGTGAGAGTGAGGCAGTGTGGCACGGATTAGGCTTCATACCCTAAGGATGGGGCAATGCTGGTCAAAAGGAAAGAGCATTGTGAAGCCCTCCTCTTTTACCAGCTATGTTCAAAGTGGCCATGGTGCTCATTGTTTTTTATCCACAGTAACACAACCTTCGGTTTCTTCATCACTCCCCTGGATTGGGTCCCCACCATTCACTTAAAACCTGTCTATGGGTCATTGACTACTCAGCCTCCTTGATTAAACTTATTTATTCTGAAGGGGTGCAAAACTTGTAATAATGTTGAATTCTGAGACAGGTAGTTTTGCCATGATGAGTATTTGGTAAAAGTGAGTTGTTATTCTCAGATATTGTTGTTCAGAATGTTGCTCTTGGGAACCAGAACTGATATGTGCTTTGGTGGCTTAGGGTAACTTTGTGGAGATGGCTGAAGAGGCAAGAAGTCTGAGTTCGCAAGACACAGTGACTGTTTCATTTTTCTCACAGTGATGAGCTGTCTGCATTCCAATGCATGTCGCAAAATCCCAAGTCTGAGAGAGGCTGTGAGGGTCACTCAGTCCACTGCCCTGCTTTTGAGTAGAATCATTTAAAAAATGCCCTATGCTAAGAGTCTTCAAGACAACCTATGCCCCTCGGTCCAACTGAATGTTGAAACCCTTTCTTAGAAAAGACATGATCTTGTCTGCAATTTAAAAGCATCTCCTGTTCAGTAAGAGAGAAAGCATTTGGTTGTTCATTATATTCAAACTCTTTTTACACTTATGAATTATAATTGAGTTTCATTCTCTCAAATTCTGCTCTTATAGCGTGCTATGTAATTCAGTGTCTGTTTTTTTAACCTCCTGGTTCCTTTCTACTAGTTATGTATCAATTCTTCTGTGCATGTCTATCCAATTGACTTGTAAGCTCGTATTGGGCAGGAACTGTCTTTTACAAACTTTTCTAAAGAATACTAGTAAAAGGGTAGTGATTCTCAAACCTGGCTTCACATTTGGATCACCTGAAAAGATATTTTAAAATATTGATGTTTATGATATCATGGGGAGATCCTGAGTTAAATGATCTAAGGACAGGGGGTTGTGGTAATTTATTAAAAGCCCTCCACTTGATTATAATGTGCAACCAGAATGGAGAGTGTGATTTGGGACAGACTGCTTAACATCATGAAGTCTTGATTTCCTTAGGGAAGAAACAGGGATAAAATAGCAACTGCTTCCCCCCCCCTTTTTTTTGAAAGATTAAAAAGTTTATGTATACAAAAACCTTAAGCACAATGCCTGGACCACATTATCCTATATAATAAAAGGGTAATATGCAAATTGACCCTAACGGTGGAATGACTGGTCGCTATGATGCACAATGACCACCAGGGGGCAGATGCTCTATGCAGGAGCTGTCCCCTGGTGGTCAGTGTGCTTCCACAGGGGAGTGCCACTCAGCCAGAGGCTAGCTCATGGCTGGCCAGCGTAGCAGCAGTGGCGGGAGCCTCTCCCACTTCTGCAGCAGTGCTAAGTAGGTCCAACTAATGGCTTAGGCCCACTCCCCACTGTTAGTGAAACATACTCTGAGGGCTCCTGGGCTACCAGAGGGATGTGTGACTGCCAGCCCCAGGGAGCGGGCCTAAGCTGTCAGTTGGACATCCCCCGAGGAGTCCCGGACTGCGAGAGGGTGCAAGCTGGGCTGAGGGACCCCCCCTCACCCGCCCCCACGCTGAGTGCATGAATTTTCATGCACCAGGCCTCTAGTATTATCAATAAATGTTATGTCGTATTATTATTGTTAAGATTATTATTATTTGGCCCAAAATACCTAATGTGCTATTGGAAACCTACAGGGCACTTAATAAATGCATATTAACTAATAACTTAAGGTCATTTAGCCAATTAATTCACATGTACATGAAAGTTAAATGATTATTATAAGTATCCAAGTAATTGAAATCAAAATATAGTTTCCACTTACATATAAAAATGTGTTTGGCACTTGATCTAGATAATTGTACTTGTTCACAGTTTCCTTGTGCATAGAGAATAACTAGATTGACTGTGGACTAGAATATTTAGAGTGGAAAAATAAAAACCTCACAGAACCTGAAGAATAAAGTCAAAATATAAAGAATTAGTAAGTCCTATGACAACTAGATGGTGCCAATCAAAGATATTACAGCATTAAAAGGGTGATAATATTATCATTAGGAGAATAAGAATAAAAATAAGAAAAGAACAATTTTCCATACATAATATAATATTTCATTATTTTATTATAATAGACAACCCTTACAAGTTACCTGAGAAATCTAGCCACCCTATCTTCTAATTTTATAGGTGAGTAAGCTAGGTCTAAGAAAGGTAAAATAATTGGGGTACAAATAGCTATAACAAAAAATATGTAAACTAAGACAGAATCAAACCAAGAAACTTTTAAGAAGGAAGACATTACTTCTGATATAGATGATCAATAAAAACCTCATAGAGGCAGTGATATATAATCTAGAGTTGGACAGAAGGATAGAATTTAAGCAGGCAGAAAAAAAGAGTACACTACTCCAGACAAAAGGAACCAATAGAAAAAGAAAAACAAGGGACCAGGTTGACTAGAGCATAATGTGCATTAAAAGGGCAATAGATAATAAGGTTGAAATGGAAGTTTGGAGTCAAATGTTGAAAGGTCTTTAATAAGCAGAGCAGAGATCTCAGAGAAGCCATGCCAAAGGCTAACCCTGAAGTAAAGATTTTTGTAGACTGGCCATAATGGAGCTTAAAATCAAACCTTGAAGAATCAGTCTGATAAAAACATAACTTAAATTAGCACCACACACACAAAAATAATTCATTACTATTTTTAAAAAGACAGTAACAAAATTTATACAATAAAATATAACAATAGCAATTTTCAGTGTTCAATCAAAAAATCACTAAATAGTGAAGAAACAGGAAAAAATGACCCATAATCAGGAGGAAAATCAATCAATATAAAAGAGGCCAAATAATTACAAAAATTATAAAATTGTCAGCTAAGAATTATAAAAGTGTTCTAAATATACTTGAGTATTTAAAGGAAAATATAAACATAATGAGAAAAAGTAGAATATATTAAAAGAACCAAATAAAAACCCTAGAGTTATAATAAATAATACAGTATCTAATACTTAAAAAATTACTAGATTAATTTAACAGGCTATTTATCACTGGAGAGAAAAAGATCAGTGAATTTGATAACATGACAATAGGAAATCTAAACATAGAAGAAAAATAGATGAAGAAAACATATAAAGTGATATTTGTGATTTGTGATCATTTAAAAATGTTCTAATATAAGTGGTAGTAGAGTTCCAAAAGGAGGATTTAAAAATATTGAAGAAATATGGTCAAAATTGTCCAAAATTGATGTAAACAATAAAAATTCAAAGATCAAAAAACTCAATGAACTCCAAGAATGATTAGCACAATTAAAATCATACTTAGATACACTGTAATCAAATGATTGTAAATCAATGAAAAAGAAAATCTTAAAGACAACTAGAATAAAAATACACGTTGAATAAATGGCAACAAAGATTAAAATGAAACCTAAATTTTAAATAGAAGCAACACAGATAGAAACAATAGAATTATATTTTAAGAGAGAAAACATTGTCAATTAAAATTCTATATCCAACAAAAATACCTTTAATAATAAAGGTTAAATAAAAAAGATTTTTCAGTAAAAAAATTAAGATTAATATCTAACAAATTTGTAGTACAGGTATGTTTAAGACAGTTCTTTAAGCAGAAGAAAAATAATACCAGATAAAAATTCAAACCTACACAAAAAAATAAGAAAAACTGGAAATGAAAATGTAAAGGTAACTATAAAAGACTTTTTCCACATTTATTATTTATTTAAAACATAATTTACTGTATAATGCAAAAAAATATTGGGGGAATTATAAATATATAGAGATAAACTTTATGACAATAAGGCAACGAATAGTACAGGGAGACTAGAAACATACTGCTGTCATATTTTTTTACTATTGTACTTAAATGGATATACTATTATTTGTATGTAGATTGTGGCAAATTACAAATGTATATTGTAAACCCCAGAACCATCCACTAATATAAGTCAATCAATCAATCAATAAAAACAGGGGACACATTTAAACCAAAAAAAAAGAAAAGGGAATACTGAAGACATAGTCATGTAAGTGAAAGGAAGGCAAGAAAAGAGTAACAATATACAGATGGGACAAAAAAAAAAAAAGAAAAAACGAAAGAAAGAAAGAAAAGAAAAATAGTAGTCAAAGTCATAAACCCGACTATATCAATAATTACATTTAATTGCTTACCTGAGATAAATTTTGTATTTCTATAAAAAGCAATTTTCTTCATAATACCTCAAAACTGAAAACAGTCTGAATATCAGTCACAGTTGAATGTATAAACTGTTTTCTTGTATATCCATAAAAGGAAGTACTATGCAGCAACAAAAATTGACTATTGATATATTCGACACCACTATGCTACATGACAGAAAACAGAAACAAAAGCATTGCATACTGCGGGATTCCTTTTATATGAAATTCTTGAATAGGAAGAAAATAAGCTATAATAACTGGTAGCAGACTAGCGGTTGCCTGGGGATCAGATTGGTTGGGTGGCATGAGGACAGGCATCGACTGCAAATCGGCATGAGGGATCTTACTGAGGTGAGGAGAGTGCTTTGTATCTTAGTTACACAAATGTATGCATATAGCAAAACTCATCAAACTGTTTCCTACAAATGAGTGCATTTTACTTCATATAAATTATAGTCAATTGATTGGGTCCTGTTTTAAAACTTGTAAACATATAGCAATAATTAGGTTTAAAAAGATATTTTTGCCTATAGAAAGCACACCTTTAAGGAACCTTTAAGAAAATAAGGCTGCTGTAAGATAAACTAGGACCGAAATTTGAACCAGAACTTATTTGAAAATAGTTTTGCAATAGCTCTCAGCAAAGGAGCAAATTTTAGGATGAAGGACGTATGGGGCAAGCAGGAAGATAATCACTGCTATCAGATACCATGAATGTTACAGACCATAGAAATCTGGCCACAGTTTAGTTGTGAAGCTTAAAAAAGAGGACAGAATTCAAAGGCAGGTCCATGATCCTTGAAGTGGGAAAAAGAGGACGGAAAGAAGAAAGACAACAAGAAGAGCAAATGTTTAGGGAAAGTCTACTAAACTCTATTTTACAGTAGACTGTAAATTTTACTGAGATGCCAATGTTATAATCAGATATAAATATTTGGTTGATATTATTTGCAAGTGTAAAGCTGTGTTTCATATGAAAAAGGTGAAGGAGTTATAGTTTTGCCACTTATGAGCCTAGAAATAGCTGCTGAAGATGAGGGTATGAAGGACATCATCTCATGGGAAGGTTGTACAGAAAGAGAAGAAGAGAAGGATAGAACTTTGGGAAATAGTTACTCTTCAGAGTTAGAAAACAGTAGTCAGAGAAGGCACATTAAAAAGAGGAGAAAATTGGAATATTTATAGAAGCCAAAAAAGATGAGAATACCATGGAATCAGAGCCCATTGAATATAGTTTTAAATAGTGCAGAGAGGGTTAAAGAAGATCCAGAGAATTCCATTTAAATTGACCATCAGGATTTGAACATGGGAGATAATTTTCCGTGAATTAACGGATAGAAATGTTAGTAAACAGAAGCAGTGAGTGTATTTTTTAAATCAATTTAGTGGGCAAAAGGAATAATACCTAGGTGGCATGTTCATTGTCAAACAAGATGAAAGCAATTTATTTTTAGAAAAGTAAATGCATTTGTATATTTTTATGTAAGCAAAGACAATTAGAGAAAAAGACCGAAGGTGCCAAAGAAAGAAGAGTTGTTTCTTGAAGATCCTGGAAAAACCAAGCAGTAGGAGACCAAGAGCCTCGTGGTACTTGGTGGCGTTTGGTGGAGTTGTTAACTCCTAAGTCTGTTTCCTGATGGGGTGCCTGAGATACCCACTTTTAAATGTCACTGAGAAGCCTCTGCATGTAGTACATAACAAGTCTAGCTCAGTGCTTGATACACAGCAGTTATTATTTTTAAAAACCTAGGGTTTCTTTTGGAAAAGAGATGGAAACAGGAGGGAAGAGAAAGGAAGATGAAGAGACCAGGGAAAGTTTCAGAGAGTGAAGCGCGGTGACAGATGGAGAGGAGGAAAGACTATGGAGGTTGCACCAGATGGCCCCTGCTTTTTCAGTAAAGTAGGAAAGAAGGTCATCTGTTCAGCATGAGGACGGCATGGTTGAGAATGAGGCATAAAAAATGTAGAAAAATGTTAGAACATGTTTTTTTTTTCCTGAGAGAAAATGGATATACAGTTCAGAGTGGCATAAGGAACTGGGATCCTGAGGAATAAGATGCCTAAAAGTGAGGCGGGAGAACAAGAGTTTAGCAGATCCAATGGCAACTTTCTCATAACCATACCTGGCAAAGCCTGGCACCTGGGGATTAGTGAGTAGCCTACAAATGGTAAGGGGACTCATTTGGGGGATTTGGCATGATGTAGCGCACTGTAAGATGTGACTCATGTGTTACGAAGAAGCACGTGGAAGTAACTGAGATGGAGCCTTGGGACCTGGGGCAGCAGGCTCCTGAAGTCGGAGTTAGGGTGAAGAACTGGGATAACTGGGATGAAGTTGAGGATACAGGGGCTTTGATAAAGGTGAAAAACTGACGTAGAAGATAGAAGGAATTGAATGGCTAGTAGGTACGGTTGTCATAATAGGTGAGAGGAGCTCTTAAATATGGATTATTAAAGTTGGGTCGGTTTTAAGGGAAGATGAGTTTGAAGGGTACAAGTAGAGGGTGACAGATGTGCATGAATATTGAGGCCATTATGAATTAAGGGGGTCGAGAAAATTTTGTAAAATGTATGATTTTCCACATCAATGAAGATTCTAAAATTATTGAGCTGATAAAAGAATTAAGGAAGGAAAAACACAATATAGCAGTAATCAAGCAACATTAAAAAAAAAGGAGGAGGGAGAATGGTAGTTAGGTGATATTACCAAGGCTGTGAAAAGATCTTTAAAGGTGCCACAAAATTTTAGAATAAAACATTTACCTGGAAACCAACAGATTTGAGTTCAAAGCATGGCTTTCCCACCAATGAGCTGTTATGTTTCCCAGCTAAAATGTAAGAGACTTGGACTCTGAGATCACTTCCAGTTAGATCTAATAACTGTCAAAGCTAAGACTGACACGGTTTCATTCACCAGAAGCATACAGTCAAATTAGTGAGAAAATAGGCTACATTCTCATGCAAAATGAATGAAAAACAGAAGAGAGTTAGCCAAACTAGCCAGACTTAACAGTTTAGATGTTAAGTGAGTGGCTAGGTTATTCTTACTACAGATGTATCGCAGGATAAGAGCTCTCTGCTAAAGTCACCACCTTTTATTATAGAGAAATGAAACCCATTGCTCTCGGTTTCTGAATAAGAATCCGAATTACCAACAGCTTGATGTTTAACCAGATATCTCACCCAACAAAGCCCCAGGCCAGCACCCTCCCTCACTCTAATGAAGACTCACTGTAGAAAAAGGAGCACAGCAAAGTCTTCAGCAAGCCTCTTACCTCACCCCTGGCTGTTTCAAGGGATTTTCAGCAAACGCCCTAGACCAGCGGTTCTCAACCTGTGGGTCGCGACCACTTTGGGGGTCGAACGACCTTTTCACAGGGGTTGCCTAAGACCATCGGAAAACACATATATAATTACATATTGTTTTGGTGATTAATCACTATGCTTTAATTATGTTCAATTTGTAACAATGAAATTGGGGGTCACCACAACATGAGGAACTGTATTAAAGGGTCACGGCATTAGGAAGGTTGAGAACCACTGCCCTAGACTCTGCCTCTGCCTTCCACCCACCACACCCCACATTCAGTCTCTGCCTTAACCACCGGATCTACTTACTTGCTATCTCCCACATCATTTCTTTTCACTCCAATAATGTGATGATAATAGTTCAGGTAATTCATTACTTTTTGTTAGCTGTATTGAGAGATAATTGACATTCTAAAACTGCACACATTTAATGTATATATCTTGATGAGTTTGGACTCATTACCTTCTGAATGGGTCTGAAGCAAGCCCCAGGGAACCCAGAGCGCTGCTGAGTGCTGCCTTTATTAACATAATTCTCATGACCTATAGAGTGACCATACCCAAGACAGACCCACTTTAGGTCTATAATCCTGTGTGAACAGAGCTGGAGTCTCCATTGGGCAGAGCGCTAAGGCCCACCATGCTGTTTTAATTATAATTTCTTAGAAAATTAAAAGAAAGACTATGATAATGAATCCAGCCTGGATTATTTTCACCTTTATACCATCACAGTCATAAAATATCAATTTTAATGTTGTTTTGTTTTGTTTTGCTTTTCTCAGGAGGAAGGGGCCCGTGGAAGCAAAAGCACCTAGAGACCACAAAAGTCATAATACAGCCCCGTGTGTAATCATTAATAGCTACCCCCCCCCGACCTCCTCTCAAAATTGTCTTAGTTTCAATGATAAAATTATATAGTGACTCTACATGTGAGAACGAGGAAGAGAGAGGTGGGGAAGAGATGCATGGCAGGAGACAGAAACCCTCAAACCTACAGAAAAACAGATGAAGGCCTGTTTAGGGTCAACAACCACGGTAAACACTTCAGGTAATTTTGAACATTCTATGTGACTTTGTCTAGCTCTGGATTCTCCCTACCATTTTTAGGCTTATTCTAAGAGAAGGCAGTTCACCAGCCAGGATGCAAAAGGTATATATGAGAGGAGGAGCAAGGGCACAGGGATTCCATCTACCACTTGGCAAAACCCTACCCTAGGAGCTCCCTCCACCACCATCTGCTTCCCCTCCCCCTTCTCCTTCTCACTCTCTCTCAGTCTCCCAGGCTGCCAGGTTTTGTTAGAGCTATTTTTGAAAACATGCTGATTAGCTTTGCCACAAATTCCTGTTCTCTAACCCCTCACTGTGGCTCAGCAATCCTTCTTTTCATCTCTTGTTAACTCTGTTTACTCCTCCTCCCATGGCTTGGCATAGAGTGGAATGAGAAACAGGTCGGTCCTACAATCATTCAGGGAGACTTCGTTGAGGACCTACCACAATGCCAGCTCCCATGGGTCAAACACAGCCAGGTCGTTGTATGTAACCTCAAGTCACATACAATGTAGTGAGGAAAACAACTTCATTCAGCAATTTCTTTTTACATGCCTACTATGTGGCAAGCAGGAGGATGAACACCAAAGATGAACTTGACGTGGGCCCTGCTTTTCCCAAAGAATTCATTTTTTCAAATATATGTAAATGGGTCCCTAACAGGTCAAATGTAGCCTCTCTAATTGATTATGAGATTATGCTAAATTCACCTGCTGGCAGACTATAGCTCTCTACAAAAATTTGACCCAACCTCCACAATAGACATCTCTTTGCTCTTAATCTGGGCCTCCTCCCATCTGCAGACATTTCTACATTAAAAGCAAAGTGAATAAAAGCTTATTTTTAAATCATTAAACCTTTGGCCAAACAGCTAGCCAGAGCACGTTGTTGCTTAGTTAGGAACTGTCAGAATCACTTAAAAACAAAGCTGAGCAAAGTGTTAAATAAACGTACAAGAAGAGCAGAAGGGGCCGTTCAAATATTGCCAGGTAATCCAAATCCACTGTGGATTTGGGGAGAGCACATCTGCAGACTCCGAGAGACCGCAATGCTGATTAGCTTTTTAATCTTACCCCCGTAAGGATGGAAATTTTTCCTGTTACTGAGAAACACGAGGAAACCATTATTTCTTTGTAAAGACAAATATCCATTTCAGTAAGTAATTTAAAGCACACACTGTAGAGGACATGTGTGGATATTTGGCATAGAGCTGGAAGGACTAATAACATAACTTCTCTTTAGCTGGTCTTTGCTAGACAAAAAGACAGAATTAATGGTGTGTCCGTTCTGGTATTTACCATATTCTAGATGTTTACAGTTGATCAACTGTTAGAAATAAAGAAGTCTTATGCACATAAAATAAGGGGAGGAGGACAAGAGAAATCCATCACCATTTCCCCTTCTTACCTAGAATGCCATCAGTATTTCACTAACTCTCTTGATGTCAGCCTGGCTAACAAGTCTGTCTTCCATTATTTAGATATGTCTCTACCTGAACAGCCCTGGGATTGTCTCAATCATCACACTTGGCCTTGACACTGTTTGCCCCTTTAGGATTTGATTATTTATCCTAGAAAAAAAATGCATTTATATTTTTAACTGAATATTATTTCATGACATGCTTGTGAGGCTAACAGAAGTCTGAGGATTGATAATATTATGGGGCACTAAGAATAACTTCACACTGGAATCATACATCTTGTCAGCTGTCCCCCAACCTGGCTATAGGCTGGGCCATGGGAAGATGCATTCAGTATTATATAGTCAGAGGACGGGGCTGTCTGCTCTCATGGAAAAATCCATATCCTGTCCCTGTCATAACCCTCATGGAGCTTACTATATAACTTGGCAGTAGTAGATAAATATGAAAAAGGCCACATATAATATTTGATTAGTGGAACCAGCACAAACACAACAAAGTGGTATATGTCATGACATACAGGGCAGGGCAAAAGTAGGTCTATACTTGTGAGTATGCAAAACACAGAGTTTATTCTTGTATTATTATTTATTAATTAGAGGCCCGATGCACAAAATTCGTGCAAGGGACTCAGCCCTCGCAGCTGCGGCAGCTTGCCTTGGCCCAGGCTTCATCTGGAAGGTCGTCCGGAATGTCATCCAGAAGGTCGTTCAGCCTTCTGGTCTGATTAGCATATTACGCTTTTATTATTATAGATTGCTGTATTATTTTCCATACAAACAACTGTAAACCTACTTTTGTCCCACTCTGTCAATGAAGTGCCTAGCACTGCCTGGTTTCTAGTAGGTATTCAGTGATATTTGTTAAATGAATGAATATTTCCTATAATCCAGATGATGGCTCTGAGCTATAAACTTCTTAATATACTAGTATACAATTTAACAAATGAGCATCTGAACAATCAAATCCACTGACCCTGTGTCCAGGGAGGTTCTGAGACAGAGGACTCCGCTGTGCATTAGGGATGGGGATGTTTTAGTGAAGACTTTTTCATGGATCTTTGTACATCACGGCCCTGCAGAGCCCCTGCCCTTCCTTAAATCATTGGTATCTGAGTAATTACCAAAAATCATTACACAAAATTTCCTCTTCTCTCATTGATGCCTACTGCAATGCATCATCTTCTGGATTAAGTTAAATAGTTCCTTGCCTCCCTTTGCTTTTCTACCTTTGAAATTTTTGTGGACTGTAATTATTCCCCATCTTGGCAATGGCTTCAATGAATTATCCATTTTCTTTAATCCACCCAGATAACTGAATTCTTCTATGGGCTTAATCATCATGTTGCTCTAGCCTGGAGTTCCTCGCATTGCTGTTCATTTGTTCTGAAAAGAGATGCCTCAAACTGAACCCTGCACTCTGGGTGTATTTTTAAGGAACAGATGTTCTCTTGGTATCTCTATGATGCAATTTCATTGCTATGTGGCTTTTTATGGCATTATTTGTATTTTCTTCCAAACTGTGCCAAAATTCTGCAATGCTTTACTTTCACTTATGCATCTTCACTTTCTGTGAATTTGAGAGAGAGTAAGAGAGAGGCTGTATGTGTGTAAGGTATGCAAAATATGACAGAAGAGGGATCAAATCTATATACCCGGGGCTGCGAGGGAAGCCTGGATCCCAGGTGCCTGTCAGCGGCCAGAGGGAAGCCCAGGTCCCAGATACCTGCCAGTGGCCAGAGGGAAGCCCAGGTCCCAGATGCCTGACGGCAGCTGGAGGGAAACCTGGGTCCCGGGTGCCAGAGGGAAGCCGGTGCCAACAGCTGAGGGAAGGAAGGCCTACTCTTGCACGAATTTCATGCATCAAGCCTCTAGTATGTCAACCAGTCCACCGGTCACTATAACGTGCACTGACCACTGGGGGCAGATGCTCAATGCAGGAGCTGCCCCCTGGTGGTCAGTGCGCACCCATAGCCAACCTCCCACGGTCCCTCCCCCTGGACTGCTCTAGATGGCCCTGATCCGATTGCCGGTCAGGCTGAAGGACCCCACTCATGCACGAATTCATGCACCAGGCCTCTAGTGCATTTATATTTTTAACTAAGGAAATAGTTTTGCCTGGCCGGTGTGCCTCAGTGGTTGAGTGATGACAACCCATGAACCAGGAGGCCACAGTATGATTCCAGTCAGGGCACATGCCCCAGTTGTGGGCTCAAACCCCAGTAGGGGGCATGAAGGAGAGAGCCAATAGATGATTCTCTCTCATCATTGATGTTTCTATCTCTCTCTCCCTCTCCCTTCCTCTCTAAAATCAATAAAATATATTTTAAAAATTAAAAAGAAATAGTTTTATTTCACCCAAACCATTATAGTTTAAAACTACCCAACTTGACTCAACAATTTTAAGATCTCTTACTCAGTAGTTTATAAAATATTGTTTTTATAGATAGACACATAGATATAATATATGATTTAATCCTGTGGGGGCAGAATTATTCCCATTTCACAGATGATAAAGACAACCATCAGGACAGTCCAATAGCTGTTCTAATGAAACAAGGGGCAGATCTGAAACTCATCCTGGATTCCTTGACTCCCAGGCCAAAATCATGTCTGCTCCAAAACAGCTGTCTCCTCCATCACAGCTGTTGTTTAGAGAAGCCAATTCCAGTTGCAGATACTGCATATATAATAAACATTATGGTAAACTTTACAGTCAGCCTCAAACAGTTATTGTATACTTTGTGTTATCAGATTGTTTTGCGACTATCAAAGAGAGAAAAAAGCTAGGAAAAGTGGAGTGCAGCCTATGTTTTTCTTTGCAGAGACCCCTGTGAAAGACTAGTGTCAGGAGCCAAGGATGAGCCCATTGTTGGAGCTTTCTCTGGTACAGTGAGAGAGACTAAGCATCACCATGCTCTGGTGATAATAAACAGATCACAAGGCCTGGAGGATGCAGCGATGATTTACCAGGCTTCGAGTCCCCAAATCATGAACAGGTTGTCCTCCAAATATTATCTTGATGGAAGTTATTTAGAATAATGAATGCATGTTATCGTGGAGAAAAAAGTCTTATAAATGAGGTTAAGAGTTTAGTTCTTAGCCACAAAAGCCTGGCTGTGGATGTCTGGAGTGTAGGACCAGGTGTCTTGGTGTCTCTATAGTAAAAATTGTGTTCTGGAATGTCTAGGACACAAATCCAAGCCACAGCCCGCAACCACTGCAGTGAATTGAGTCAGGACTCTCCAGGCTCCCAATTTTCAGCATCCAGGTGGGATCCCATGGCCTCGGGAAGGGGATCCAGAGGAGTGGGGAGGACCCTGGCAGAGAAAAAGCACAGGCAGGTAAAAGTAGAAGCTCTTATGAGGGTCAGACACTCCTGCCAGGTAAGCCCTGGGGAGAAGTTCTTCCTTTCTTTATTACTAGCCCTGGGGGCTGAGCCACCCCCTGTCCTTTCTGCTACCTGTTCCTTGTTGTTTCAAGTTTCCCTTTGACCAGAAATATTTTGGGTTAGAAGAGAGGCTCAGGGCTTCCCGTTCATGCTCTATTCTTGAAGCCAGCACAGTGATGCTGAAAATTGGCTGTTTATACCTTGCAGGTCCCCATGCATAAAGATCATCCCGGAGGAAACAGATTCTATGTCGTGCTCTGCTCCCTTGCTGCTCTATCAGTATTATGCTTCAATTTAAGAAATGCCTACTTAATACACAAATATACAAGGTACAATTGGTCAAAGTATCAGTGGCCTAGGTTTTTCCTATTCCACTGGTATCATCTAGTAAAAACTATCTATATTAAGATCTGATTCTTAATGTCACCTATTTACATCTAAATTTCCAATGCAAACTATAAAAATTGTCCCTATTCCGTTGCAACAGTGATGGGCTCTGGAGCAGGACTTCCTGTTTTACAAGTCCTTTATTTAGATATTTATGCAATGGGAGTAAAAATAATACCAGCCTTAGAGGGCTGTTGAGAGGATATGGGCTGATCCTAGTGAAGACCATAGAGTAGGCACTGAGTACCTTGTTGTTATTGTTGTCTTTGTCCAATGCTTCAGCATTATATGAATTCCAGCTTTTCTATGGAATTGTACCAAGGGCACTGGGAAGGCCTCTGTTTCTACAGGGTCCTCTAAAATTGGAAGAGACTGGCTGGCACTTGTGAATTTATAATGATTCCCAAACTCTCCCAGTGGAAAAGGGGAGAGTGGAAGCAATCCCTCTTCTTTGCTATCACCACCGCAGAGATTGGTCTGCCCAAGGCCAACCTCAGAATGTATGAGAAGTAGAGATGGCCATAGGCCAGAGAAGAGAGAAGGACACAGCAGAGTGTAATCATGGTGAATATGTATTCTGGGGGTTGACTGTCTGGGTTTGAACCCAAACTCCACCCTTTAATATCTGTATGAACTTGAGTAAGTTACACAGAGACTCAGTGCCTCAGTTTCCGTATCTGTAAAAATGATAATGACAGCATCTACTCAAAAGGTGGTTAAAGGATTGAGTCAATATATACAAATGGCAGAAAAATACCTGACATCATGTAATTACTATAGAAGGGAGTATAAACGGGGTGATAAGCCAGATAGAGTTAATAATAACAAGTAACCCTTCAGTGGCTTTTCTTGAATCCCATATGTATTCAAGATGTGTTTATATGCACAGTGTGGGTACCAACCTGTTGTTGTTTTTTTAAATAATGATCCAACTATCTTCTAATCATTTTGCTCATATGTTTGCATTTTTTCAGCCTTCCCTAGTATGATAGACTCAGTCTGCATCCAAAGTGTATCCAAGGTTTTCCCTTTAATGTCTAGAAAAATAGGTAAGAAGCACTCAAATGCATGTCCATCTCTTTAAGAGGCATGACCCAGCTATTCTTCCTGTTCAATTCCTGCTCTAAATTGATGCTAGAGTCTCCTTTGATAAATCCCTTTGTGAAAGGCCTGAAATGATGAGAGATAGCAGACATAACAACAGAGTAGGCCAGACTAGATCAGGCATCTACGCCTACAATTGTTACTTAGGCCCTCTGAGCTTCATTTTCCTTCTCTGTAAAATGGACATAATCCCTGGTACCATTTGGTACACCATTTATAGAGACATAAAGATTATGAATTATTACCGCAATCCTTTATTTAACTATAATAGTTGTGTTTACTTTCATGGTGTCATCAAAATCTGCATTTACCCATGGGAGTGTGGTATGTAGGTGAGTACTGTCTTTTAGGTGGGGTGAGGCAGGAAAGGGTTGACAACAGTTGATCTTAAGGACTGAATGGATTGCATGACTCTCAGGAATTCCTCTACAGATAGCTCATTCTTTTCCTAAACTTCTGATACGTCCAGAGAGGCAGAGAGCTCATGCTTGTCCCCCCTGACACTTACAGTGTGTCGCTCTTCTGTGCGTCAGGTTTGTGCAGAAATGGAAGGCCCAGCAGCCAACCGAGCTGACACAAGGTTTGACATTCTCTTATGAACATCAAAGACCCTGACAAGGATGCTTTGCCAATAGGAAGGAAAGAACTAAAAGCCATCTTTCCTTCCCATGGAAGCAGTTCACAGGAGCCTCTGTAGTCAGAGCCAGGCTTCTCCTGAAGTCGTTTGTACTCGACACTGGCACACAGACAAAAGTCCAATCAACACCCTGGTGCCTTAGATCAGAGGCCATGACTATAATGATCTTATTGTAGACAGTTTTTTAAAGCAGATATAACCAAATGTCTGCCTTGGTCATAATAAAATTAATAAAGATCTCAAAAGGGAAAGCAACCATAGAATGGGAAAAACTCAACATTTAAGCTTCCTGTTTACTCTCCAGTGAACACCTCTGGGTAACCTATGTGTTCGTTTGCTGTGTCTACTCATCCATGACAGTCTGTGGCAACATTGTAAAAAGTCAATGAGGTCTACAGTGATGAGTTTTCTATTTTTAATTTTATGTTTTCCTACTGACTACAATTTTTTAAATATGGAAGACTAGAATATATTCTGAATCACCTGGTAGACTACATTCTAACCAAGTACTGCCACATGAGTATAGTGCTCAGGTTTATATGTGTGCTCACTGTCTTACTGGTAACCAATGATTATCTATAGTTAGAGCATTTCTAGTAGGCTTTAGGTGATCATGGCCTGACGTTAATGAGATGGCACTCATCATGTGTCTGCTATTGTACTCGTGTTAGATTCTTTTACTAATTATAAAGACAAAACTTCTATTTTACAGTGATCATCTACAATTGAAAGATATTTTCACAGTCTAGGATTTCAGCTTCATAATATATTTTATAAATCTAGAATGTTTTGACATCATGAAAATGACAATGTGGTGGAATAATGTTCTACATTAATTGTCACAGGCTAATGAGAAAAGAACAGAGGTAGGCTTAATATATAAATGGAGTTTTTGTATCAAGTACACAGTATGACATCACAGCACCTGGTAGAAACTGCCAAAGGTTTTACAGTTGTTGAAATAGAGAATTCTGGTTGAATAATTAGATCATCGCAGAGCATACTGAACTCAAAGAAATGCAGATAGACTAATAGGTGCCATTCATGTTGCTCATGAATAGTCTGTGCAGACCCATATTTGTACATCACAACTTGTAATAATTTATAAGGACTATACAGTAACAAACAATGAAGAATTTCCCATTAAATTCTATTTTTGAAATTATCTTTTAGTGTTAATTTTGGGTGGACTGCTAAATAAATGGGTCCATTAATACAATGGATTGTGGTCTGAATTAATTATTTTTTTAAAAGGAAAAATAACTGAAGTGATGACAATGATTTAAGGAATAGAACATAACATTAAAAATATATAACTTGACAGAAAATGAATTAAATGGCTACATATTTTTTTGGTTACAATTAAATCCACATAGATCAAGTAGTTCAGCAAAACCACAGTGTCATCTGCCACATTGAATCATTTTGAATAGTTCTGCCTACTTATTTTTATTTGTTGTATATGTTAAAAAAAGATAAACTGAGGCATGTTAAAAATTTTAAGTGTTTATTTTAGCATTTATCCATTCAGATCTAACAGTGCCAAAACGGAAATGGTTATGAGTACTCCACTGACAGGAGCCAAGGCAAAGATATATAGAGCAGGTGCAGGAGAAAGGAAAGGAAATAATTTAATTGGCTGTAGCTTAAAGGCTGTTTGTGATGGGTTATCCTTAATGTTTTGATTCTGTAACCTTGAGGCATTTACAGACTTAAATTTTGGTTTGCTTATGTAAGTCACCATGGCATTAGAGACACTTCAGTCTAAAGGACTCCTTGTTTAATTAGTTTAACATACACAATGTGAAGTTTTGTTTCAATTTTCTAAATAATATATAAGTTATGTGTTTGCACATACTTAGGTAAAATATAATTTTTCAAAATTTAAGACAACAATGAAAGCTTATGAGAAGTTTTTTTCTCCAAAAGTTTTCCTTATTCAAATACTATATAAGATTTTTTTTAATGGATAAAGGTTATAGTAGTAAAATTTAACATTGACAGGATGCCTATTATACATACACAATTGTAATAAAATAAAATTATTAAAAATAAAAAATATATTCCAATAGGATAAATGACTTGTCCAAGTCATACAATCACTATGTAGCAGAATAAGGATTGGAAGTTATGCATGGTTGCAATTTATTTGCTGGAGGAAATGAATATATATGAAATGCACAGGCCTTTTGAAATAAAAGCAAATCAAATATTTATTGAGTCCCTGCCATGTAGTTAAAAAATAAAAACAAGGATAGAGAAGGCCTTGCCTTCAGATTAGGTATACAAAAATTTAAATTATAATGCAAGGTAAATAATTGCTCAAGGCAATTTAGTAAAAAATTAAAAGGAGACCTAAAATTAATATGTAAAAACATAGTGAAGACTAATGCTATAAAGTTAAGAGAAGACAGAAGTAGAATTTAAATTGAATCCAGAAATTTTACAATGGTCTTCATAGTTGTAAATGTGAAAATTCAGTATGGTTATTATTGTATTAAAGTGGTGAATTATTCTGATCAGTTCTCATTCAATTAGACAAATCAATAACAAAACTTTCTAGCCTGGCCCATGTGGCTCAATGGTTATGCAATTCCCAGTTTTGGGGGCTGGGGGTTTTGCAGGCAACAACTAATCAATGATTCTCTCTCATCATTGATGCTTCTATATCTCTCTCCCTCTACCTCTCCCTTTCTCTCTGGAATCAATAAAAATATATTTTAAAAACAACAAAATGTTCTAGAAAACCCCAAATCACTAATTAATATATTCATTTGGAGAGACTATATTATTATCGCGATTAGTAGGAATAGTAGTATTAGTAACAGTAGAAAGAGTAATAGTTAACACAGGTAGTTACCATTTATGGAAGGAAATCCTGCTATATTTGCATGCCAAGAACAGTAAACTGTGTTGCAGACCCATCATGAATCTAAAAGATTAAATGTCGCAGGTCATGAGTGGTAATTATAAATTGTTTATTTTTTCCTTAACCATTAGGTTCCATCTTTTACATGTAAATCTGCATCAACTTTAGTCTTAGAAATTGCCAGAGATGTGATTCATATCGGGAGAGAAGGCATTATTTTGGCACAAGACAAAATGAAAAAAGTTCTTTCGGCACACATGTTTCCAGTTTTGCTGCTTAATTTTGGAAAGAGGTAATTCTACGTCAAAATTAGGCCGAGTGAAAAATGCACACATAGTAATCTTCATTTTCATTATCTGGAGTAGTTCAAAAGGCTAAAAAAATGGAACTATTCTCAAAGAAAGAAATGTGTGTTCAGGTAATTACAAATAACAGACGCATCTGGCTATCTTAATTGTTTGGGAATGTCTCAATTAGCCGAGAATGTTTTCATGATGACTTGGAGACAGTGAAAATTTTTCACAGCAGATTGGATTCAATACTGAGAGGAAATATAGGCAGCTCCCCATGAAGTCTGTTTATGCCTACAGAATTTATTCAGAGGTCTCTATCTTTTGGATTTGATTTGCCTGTAAAGAATTTTTTTATTTATTTGTTTGTTTGTTTGTTTGTTTGTTTATTTATCTCTTCAGCTTCATGGTTGGGCTGAAGAGGAGGCAGGGCTGCTGATGCTGTCAACATCCATTCACATAGTCAGCCTTGCATTCTCAACCTTGACCACAATTCCATTTCTTAACAGAAGTTACCTCCTCACTGAAATTTGATTCTCAGGCATACTCAGCAATTTGCTCCTTGAGAAGTTTAGAATGACCCAACAATAAAGCACATCCTCAATCCTGTTTAGAATTTATGGCTTTTGGAAACTTATAAAATAAAATAAAAAGTCATACTGGAGTACTTTGGTCAGTTTACACAACATTGCTTGTCTTAGACTTGCCTCCAAAGGGTAGAATTACTACTATACCCTAGCATGCTTCTCCTAGATCAGTGGTTCTCAACCTTCTGGCCCTTTAAATACAGTTCCTCATGTTGTGACCCCAACCATAAAATTATTTTCGTTGCTACTTCATAACTGTAATTTTGCTACTTTTATGAATCGTAATGTAAATATCTGATATGCAGGATGGTCTTAGGCGACCCCTGTGAAAGGGTCGTTCAACTGCCAAAGGGGTCGAGACCCACAGGTTGAGAACCGCTGTCCTAGCTCAAATTCAATCCAGATCATTCCCTTTTCTGAGCTCTGCTTCTTTAATTATTTTATGTGTTTATTTATTTTAAAGAAATGGATTTGTCAACTGCAGGGTAGTACATAAGCAATTACTATGTTGTCCAAAAAATCAATATCATATACTCCCAAACTTCCTTCTTGGGTGAAAAAGTCTCTCTACCCAACTCTCTTGTTCTGTGGTTTATTAATGTAGATTAAAAGGTGCTTAACAGTCACCTTTACATAGAAACGTGATCTGGGTTAAATCCTATAGATAGAGGGAATGCACACCTGGGGTTAATCTAACCAGCAAGTAGAAGCCCCATCACCCTAAGAAAATTCAGATCAATATTATGTATCCATCAGCCATTAAAATAAACATGGGCTACTCCACCAAATCTTTCTTACCTGTAAGGATTAGCAGAGGAAACCTAATATTAGTAGGGAAACCACTACCTACTCCTAAAAGATAAGCCAGTCCTTCCTAATTTTTCAGTGCAGCTTCACACATATACACCATACATGCTTAGGAAGTATTGAAGAGAAGGATACAAATGAAGGGGATTGAAAAACAGAGATGCTAACAATATTAATGCTTGACTTCCTCTCTGTGGGGTAGGATGTAAGACCCTAGTGCTTCAACCATCTTTCAACATCTAGCCTGTAGATTCACCTTTTAAAAAGTAGAACCTACTTCTTGCTGTTTAATGTAGACATACAAAATTACAAGGGTCCCTAGTTCATTGGGAAATAATATTTCTTTTTTTAAATTTTGCACCCCCAGAAGCCAAAATATCAGTGTAATATGTCCTGAATTAATATATAAAGAAATTGATCTCAAGTGAACTAAGGCTCAGTCTCTTTTTTTATGTATATTTTATTGATTTTTTACAGAGAGGAAGGGAAAGGGATAGAGAGTTAGAAACATCAGTGAGAGAGAAACATCGATCAGCTGCCTCCTGCACCTCCCCCACTGGGGATGGAGCCAAATTGACTGGAATTGAACCTGGAACCCTTCAGTCTGCAGGCCAATGCTCTGTCCACTGAGCCAAACCGGCTAGGGCAAGGCTCAGTCTCTTGGGACTTCTTTCCCATCACACACTTCTCACCCGGTTCTTGCTTGCCCACTGTGGAGATGTTAGTAATTCATCAAACCCTTCATGTTTTGGAAGACAGCAAGCAAAGGCTGAAAATCTTTCCTTTGTGAAGGACATTCTATTGATTTTTAGAGAGTGGAGGAGAGAGGGAAGGACAGAGAGAAACAATTGTGAGAGAAACACATTGATTGGTTGCCTCCTGCATGAGCCGGACCAGGGCCCCAGCCGGGGAAGGAGCCTGCAACTAAGGTATGTGCCCTTGACCCGAATTGAAACTGGGACCCTTTGGTCCACAGGCCAATGCTCTATCCACTGAGCCAAACCAGCTAGGGTACACTACTCAAGTCTTGATGCCTCAATATCCAGACATTCTAAGAAACCCAAACCCTGCAAACTGGTTTTTGCAGAAAGACTAGACTTACAGAGCTCCTCTTCCCCAAATATTTCCCAACCCTGGTGGCTTTCCTATGTCCACTGATCTGCCCTAACTTTCCAATCTCTGCTACAATGATCTCAGCAGAGACTCCATAGAATGTAAACTCAGAAACTGCCCTGAAAGATCATGTTCTTATTTCCTTCATTTACACCATAGCTGGGGTGCTGGCTGAGGTAGAAACCATCCCACTGTCTTGCCAATGGAGTAAAAGCCAGAGCCATGGCATGGTGCCAGTGCATCTGGCACTCAGGTGTGCTTGAAGTCAGTGGAATCTGACAGACTAGGGACTTGCATCTTAACACCCCCAGAGTCAGAAGCAAATGGGGCTCTGCCTGTAGGCTTATTTGGATTGGAAAAGTAGGATGCCACGGCAAAGTTGACTGAGGCTTCAAATATCATACCTTCGCATTGGAAAATTCTAACCTCCTTCTCACAGTACTCTCAGGCCACCAGAGTAGCAGGAGCAGCGCATTCCTGAGAACCACCATCAGGTTATACCCAGGACCACCATTAACTTCTGGCCCAAGCTCTGTTACCGGGCCTGCCTGGGTATTAACCATTACCATTGCTATGATGCAGGATCTTATGGGTCCCAATATTTCTATCTGTGATCTAGCCTCCACATGGAGCTTTACCCAAGTCTGTTTGTCTGTCTATCTGTATCTATCTATCTATCTATCTATCTATCTATCTATCTATCTATCTATCATCTATCTTTTATTTATCTAATCTAAAGTCCCCTTATTTCCAGCAATCTCTTCTATGTACATATACCATTGGATACAAAAGGCATGTGAATTCCTCCTAATTTTCATAAGCCATAGAACTCTTGTGCACCTGGCTTAGTACATGAATGTCAAAGCACTCAATAACTCTTTGACCCATACTACACACAAGAAAAAGAAGGCAAGAACAAGAGGTTCAGAAAAGCAAGGAGTAGGTCAGCCATGTGAGCACTTCTCCAGAAAATGAAACAAAATTAAAACAGTTTTTCCAGTCCAAATAAACTGAAAGTTGGCTGAGCTTCACCACAGAGTATGAAACAGATAGACAGGTTTACATGTTAATTGGATAATTGGTGAGCTTCTGTCAATTCAAATATAAAGACACAAATTAAACCAAATGTCAGTAGTTTACAACCCACTGTGAGGTTGTTTATTTCTTTGTTTTTACATGTCTAATATTAGTAATCAACACTCTTCTACACACTAATAGAGAAGAAAGATTGATGGGCACAGTTAGAGGGGCCTAGAAGAGAGCTTTAGATAGAAAAATGTCTCCATTTTATAGAAAAACTAGAGGCCCAGTGCACAACATTCGTGCACTGGGCAGGGGGGCGAGGGGTGGATTTCCTCAGCCCAGCCTGAGCTCTTTAGCAGTCTGGGAGCCCTTGGTGGATGTCCGACTGATGGGGAGCAGGCCTAAGCTGCAGTTGGACATCCTTAGCCATCAGTCCAGCATGTGGCTGAGTCACGCTCCCCCTGTGGGAGCACACTGATCACCAGGGGGCAGCTCTATATAATTTCATTATATAGGATAATGAGTTATAAGGTAAGAAGGCTTAGATGAGAACACTGGGGCAGAGAGATGTTATAAGTAAAACCAAAATATTATTTCTTAGAGTTTTAAGTAGATGCTTAATTAGTTTAAGAAAGTTTTAAGAAGAGAACTGAACTTATGACATTTCCACGACTTTCTGGGCACAGCATTCAAAATAATTTTAACTAGTGATTTTTTGGTTTCTGGCAGGTATACATAAGACCAAAATTATGGTCAATAGTTATATACACAGAATCTTGTTTTGAGGACATTGATATGTGTAATTTACAGATGGTTTATTGGGGTTCAAGAACAAACATTTGTATGTCATTGTTTAATTTTAAGAGAGACAGAACAAAATGTGTTAGACATGGTGACAGAATAGAAAGCAAGCATTCTCATCTTGACTTTCCACGAAACTGTGAGCTGAAGTGAGACATGTGCTAGTCTATCTCTCTTATCTCCATCCCCTTCGTAATGTGACTTTGCAGCTCTTCCCATGATGCAGTGCTGTATATTCCCCAGCCCTTGAATTGGTGCTAGCTTTGTGATTTAATTTGACCAATAGAATATGGCAGGAGTGACAGCATCAATTCAGAACCTAAGCCTCAGAAAGCCCCACTATCTTTCTCTCTTACTCTAAGAACAAGCCCAGCCTCATTTACTGGAGGAGGAAAGACCATGAGGAGCAGAGAAAGTCAGCCACAATTTCCCACCCAAGAACCCAGACATGCAACAGAATCAGCTAATATTGCAAAGCTACCTAATTGACCTGCAGCTGAACTCAGATGCATGAATGAGCCCTACTAAGACCAGAGCTGCCCAGTGGACCATGGCCTCATGAGGGATAATAAATGATTGCTGTATTAAGCCACATAATTTGTGGAGTGATAGTGTTTATGCATCATGATTGTGACAATAGACAACTGATATAGAGATATATGTGTCTGTAGGATTAGCTCCTTCAATAATATCAGTATGGCCCTGACTTCTGGTAAAGTGGATCAGATATCTCTAAATTGACTGTGAAGAAAAATATAGGGCTATAAATATGCATATATACATATATTTATCTAAGTGTATGTGTATATATAGATACATATATATAGATATATATATAGATATCTCTGTAGATATGTCAAACTTTAAATATATATCTACCTATATCTAGATTAATAGACACAAACTATAAAATCAGACAAGATTCTTTACACACAGTTTCTCAACCTGATATATTCATCTCCATATAAAGGTAAATTACTCATTTCTGTCATCAAGGATTTACTAAAGGGCTCTATTGATAGCACATCCTGTGCACTGACATAAGGTGGCCCAGGGCAGAATTATTCTGTAAGTTGGGTAACTAACATATCTTGTGATTTAGCCAAACACAGGTTTTATTTGCTCAGCCATCTTTTCTTTCCTCTTATTATGGTTCGGGTGGCCCTGCATAAGATTTGCTCACATTCATGATTAGTCTCTGTATCATTTTTATAGGTCTATTTTTAAAAGGTGCTTATTTAAGTGACTGGTAACTAATCATAGTTCTATAATTGACTGAAAAGTTGACTCAGTGTAAAATCCAAATTAAATTGAAAAGAAACCCAAACCCTCATTATAAATTATTCTTCCCAGCTCCACAAACACTCATTTTACAAACAGCAAAAGCATGAAAAGACAAAGTTTGCCTTCCTGCAAAAAATATGTTCAACAATTACAGACCAAAATTTATAGCAAAGGAAGAATGTTTCTCTTTCTTCGCCGTGACACTAATAAAAGGAAAGAATTATAAGTACTGCTTAGTGTAGGCTGGGAAATGCCTACATTTTAAAATTAGAATAGTAGCATTTTATTTCTGGACAAGCTCGACTGATCTTTTTACGCAGAGCGACAGACAGGCTTAGGAGGGCATGAACTCATCGAAAAGATTTGGGCTTCAAAGGCCGCTCCTTAAACCTCTTGCTGATCACCTGCCCTCTACCACCCCAAATTAAACATTTAAAAGTTTTGAAGCCTTCTTGCTTTACATTAAACATTTTTCTACCACCTTTCAGTCAATTACCCAGAGACCAAAAATATCTCTTCCGCCATTCAGCCCATGGCACCTCTACTGTGAAGTGCTCTAAATCCATTAGCGGGGCCCTCTCTGCGTGCTACATCATCAGAGGAACAAAGCTGTGATGATGTAGAACAATCCGTGCTCATGTATATCACCAGAGTTCTAGCCTCCTGATCAGCCGGCGGGCTTAATAAACATTCCAGATGGCTTGCTCTGCCTGAAGGAAGAATGGATAATCACACTGCACTCCCCTCCAAACAATAATAAAATAAGGCCATGGTTGCACAGAAACCCCGAGCCTGCCAAAAACACTGAAAGGACTGCTTAGAACAATAGAATCAAGTGATTGGAAGGCACACCAGTGCCCTCACCCTTTATGAAGGAAGGTGGCCTGCTTTCCTATAAAGGATGCAAAACCAATTGTGTTATGCAACAGCTCTGTTGAAAAAGAAAGAAAGCAAAGAACAACAACAACAAAAACTCCATCTAAAT
Organism: Myotis lucifugus; assembly: GCF_000147115.1. Taxonomy (NCBI): domain Eukaryota; kingdom Metazoa; phylum Chordata; class Mammalia; order Chiroptera; family Vespertilionidae; genus Myotis; species Myotis lucifugus. The sequence goes on along the minus strand of NW_005871054.1, from coordinate 4,353,434 downwards.
ACTTTCCTTAAAAAGAATTTGGTGAAAAGGGAATTGCAATAAAATCTCAGAAATAAAATAACTTGGCAAGCCAGAATCCTAAGCTATGCGTACATAGCCTGGGACAAGCTGTGGTTATGCTTGTCAGTAGACAGCAGAAGAGGTCTGATCAGTTTTATATTCATTTTAGGAAATCCTGAGTAGGATTCTATAGCTAGTGTACCTGGCGGTATTCTGGAGAGAGTCTGCAGAAGCTTAAAAAGGTAGATTCACAGAAGGAAGTGAGGGGAGTGTAAATGGAATTCAGCTCAAAGCCTGATTCTTACAGCAGACATCTCTTCTTTTATATTTGCCCAGAATTCCTCTCTACCTTTGCTCCTTGGTAGTATCTTTTGCTCATTGTTATAGTTAAGAGGCTACTAATTGATAACTGATATTCCCTTTTACAGTTCAAAACATTTCACTTTCTTGTTATGTGATTGAAGTATATCAGAGTTGGAACTGAAAATCGGCTCAATATTTATCACAAAAGGTCTATCTGAACAAAGCACAACGGATTTTTAGGATAGTGAAACTACTCTATATGATATTTTTAAGGGTGGATTCATGTCTTTATCCATTTGTCAAGACCCAAAGGATGTACAACACCAAGACTGAAGCTTAATGTCAACTATGGACTTTGGTTTTTTTAAAAAATATATTTTATTGATTTTTTTACAGAGAGGAAGTGAGAGGGATAGAGAGTTAGAAACATCAATGAGAGAGAAACATCGATCAGCTGTCTCCTACACACCTCCTACTGGGGATGTGCCCACAACCAAGGTACATGCCCTTGACCGGAATCGAACCTGGGACCTTTCAGTCCGCAGGCCAACGCTCTATCCACTGAGCCAAACCGGTTAGGGCATACTGTGGACTTTGGATGATCAATTACAACAAATGTACCACTGTGGTGGGAGATGTTGGTAACAGGAGAGGCCATGCATGTGTGTGGGTATGTGAGAAATATCTGTACCTTCCTTACAATTTTGCTGTGAACCTAAAACTGCTCTAGAAAAGAGTCCATTAAAAAAAGAGAAAAAAGAAACATCTTTGTAGACTTGGTATTTTATTAATTGACAGTCAATTAGGGGAATTATTATACCTAGAAGTCTGTGTTTATGATACACAGCTTTGACTCAGCTTATGATCCAAATGAAAACTTTCAAGTTCTAACTAGATGGATCTGCACATTAGAATGTACCAAGAATTCTTAAGTGTAAGCCAAAAATCAAGAGTCCTCCCCTGAGGAAAAGCAACTGCAAATAAGGGGCACATGTTGCTGGCTCCCATCGCTCCTGTAATGCTCTCTGCTGCTCATTATGAGTTGTGGGTTGTTATGGTGATGAGAAGAGGCATAAGCAAATGGAGGTGGTGAATTATGTTGCTACCTGAAGAGGAGCATACCCATTTAAGGATTTATGAGGTTTATACATGTGCCTAACATCTACAATTTGTGAAAAATTAGCCTTTTAAGTTGGGTTTGATATTTGGCATCTTTTATTCCCATAATATCAGCTAATTTTATGAATCTAATAAATCAGACATTCTGTAATCCCAACAATCTTCTTTCTTCAATAAATTATTTAATATACCAAAAAGCTAATAATAAGGGCATGATGATATAAAAAGCTTAAAAGACTATGTTATATTACAAGTACTGTTAAAACATCAATTATCTAATTTGCCTTTAAATACAGTACATTTCAAATCAAACCTGAGTTAGTAATTATTTTTTTAAAATTCATCTGGCAGAAAAATAGAAAAGAAGCAAAACTATGTTGAAAAAGAGAAATAATATAAAATGTATTATAAAACTACAATAACTAAAACTGTGATACTAGACCATGAACAGAGTAAGAGGACAATAAAGTCCATGTCAATTTAGGGCAAAATAAAAGTAGCTTTTCAAATCACTGGGGGGGAAAAGGATGGGTTATTTAATTAATTTGGTTGACACAATTACTAATGTTGGGAAAGAAAAAAAATAATATTAGATAACTCTCAACAAAGAAAAAAAGAAAATATATATACCAAAAAATAAAAGAATAAAATTGATAGAAGAACATATAGAAAGGCATTTTCATATATCTGATATGAATAAGACCCTTGTTAACATGATGCAAGGTCATAAACTACAAACAATCACACTAATAGGTTTGAAAAAATAAAAATATAACATCTATTTACTTCAAAATATACCATAACCATAGTTATGAATGAAAATTAAATTGAAAGAAAGTATCAATATATACACAAGGTTAATAATCTTAAGACATAAACTGTTCTTACATGTCAAAGAAAAAGATCAAAATGACAAGAGAAAATTATGTACAGGAATAATAATTCATCCAATAATTTGACAGAAACATGAAATAGTGTTCAGTTGCCCTAATGATCCAAGAAATACAAGTTAAAATAAGTAGTAAAAATTGTAAGAAATATGATAGACAGATATAAAGTGGAATAACTCTTCCAAATATAAAATACTGGATAAGCTATATAAAGTATACAATTATTAAGAATAATGAGACACCCTTAGCCCCCTTCTCCTGCTTGAAAGATTCTTATGTGAGAAAAGTTGAGTGTCTTGTGAGTAAAGATACATTAACATTTTGTGCTCCCTGAATGCAATTACAGGTTTGTCACTTTTTCATCTAGAATGAAAACCATGGTTTTCTATCAACTTTTTATGATTCCTTTGTTAAAATGAATGGGTAATTAAAGATCAATCATAAATGTTTGATGAAAGCTTTAAGCATGAATACAAGAGATCAGAAGAAATAAACAAAATACCCCTCCCGCAAAGTTAGAGAAAACAAAGACAATCTAGATATTGAAAACGTAAAAAAAAGAGAACTACCTAGTAATTAACATCCTTTGAGACAGAAGATAACTTAGCAAAAAAATACTAAAAGTTTGTAATGCATAAAAAACCCTCAAGATATTTCAAAAAATATGTACTATAAAGAATAATGTATTTGGCAATTCCAAAAACTTAGAATCATAATGTTAAAAGAATAAAGAGCAGCACATGTTTGGAAACTATTTGAGAATGTCAAGACACTTCCCTAAATAACAAAAAATTATCATAACAAGAATAAACAAAATATTTAAATTAAAGATAATAGTTTTACTATCGTAAAAAACCTGTGATATCCAAGAAAGTGGTACTTAGAAAGAAAATTAGGTTTTTTAAAATATATTTTATTTTATTGACTTTTTACAGAGAGGAAGAGAGAGGGATAGAGTTAGAAACATCGATGAGAGAGAAACACTATCAGCTGCTTCCTGCACACCTCCTACTGGGGATGTGCCCACAACTAAGGTACATGCCCTTGACTGGAATTGAACCTGAGACCTTTCAGTCCATGGACCAACACTCTATCCACTGAGCCAAACCAGTTAGGGAGAAAGAAAATTAGTTTTAAAATTATTTATTCTTTTAAAAAACAAGACTTGAGGGGAAATGAGCTAAACAAAATGGTTATACCAGCAAAAGTGTAAATCCAGAGAATAATAATACCCATAATGATAAATTAGATTTTTAGTTTGGGGAAAAAAGAAGATAAACTTTGTCCAATGTCAACAAAGATATGAAGAAACAGTCACTCTTATTCAAAATGGTTGTTGTTAGTACTAGTATATACTGACTTAATATTTTTGGAGGACCATTTGACAATATGTTTTAGCATTTTAAATTGGGTACATCTTTGGATATATTTTACTTGAGGAATTTTATATTGAGGAACAAATCAGGCAATATACAAAAATGAATCCTCCTCCCAGATGAGGACAAAGGAAAAACCTAATATCTAGTAATAAAAAATTTGTCACAGTCATACAGGCTTGATATAATATTACACAATCAGTAAAAATAATGATATAATTCTTTTTATTAAACTATGTCTAAGACCTACTTTAATGTAAGAAATCAGATTATGAAATAGCAGACATAGTTCTACCTTTTTAGAATCAAAGCAAATATTTACATAATATGTAATATACACAATTATGTATAAGAATTAAAGAAAAGTGGAAGACTATACTGGCAAAGTGTCTCTATTGTTCATGTCATTATGGAAAACTTTATCTGTCAATCCATAGTGTGACAACACCATTATCACTTGCATGATATTTTTTGTCACTTTAGTCATATACTGTCTATTATGTTTATCTACATTGATGCAAACTGGGCTGGATATCATTATTTCTTGGCCTGGACGATTAAAAACTGTTTATAGAGATTTATTCCTTAAGGCAGTCAGATAACCTGGACATTTTTAATCCTAGGACATAGAAAATAATCCATTTTAACATCTACTACCAAATTTTCAGTATGCTTGGCTTTTTATATTTTGTATAGATGTCTGTATGGCAGCATTCAGGAGCAGAGCTTGCCTGTAGGGTAACTGATGAATTCAATTATAGATTACAATTTGCTTTTTTTAATGGCTAAATTATCCATGTTGGACAACTATGTTCCTTGAAAGCAAGAACAAGAGCTAACAATTTACCTGAGAAGTGTACAAAATATAGTACAATATGAATAGGGGGATTAGAAGGAAGAATAATGGAGCCAATATGGACTGGAGCCCCTCTGTTTCTAATATTGTGTTTGACACATTTAAGTTAAGAGAATGCTTTCAAAATAGAGCTATATATTAATGGATTGATTTTGTGATTCTAAATTCTCTCTTTGTACTTTGCATGTAGAGTGCAGAAAGGTCCTTGCAAATCTCTAACTTTGTCTGTTTCATGCAGAGTGTTGATAGCAAACTTTGATTTGGGAATATTGGTCTGACACCCAAAACAGAGGATGCTGGAGGAGAGGTGGCAGCAAGATCAGTCTGTGTATATGGTGAGGGCAGGGAACAGGATAGTAAAGTAGAAAGAATGATTGATCCAGACAAAGGGTATTGGGACTTACTTATCATTTTCAAAGCAGATCTTCATTGTTTGTCTTTACTATCTTCTTAGAAGAGATTCTTAACTCATACTGAATTATTAAAGGGAAAATTCAAACTATGGAAATTATGTTGTAGCTCATACTCAACCCATTCTCAGAACAGTCTATCAAACTTCTGTTTTTACGCCGGACAAAATAGGAAGGTCATACGACCACCAACTCTGGAGTGGTATATTGGGCTGATCTCTTAACAAAGAATTTCAGACTCTTTGTTGGGAAGAAACTATTCATTTGTTTGCTTGCTTTTTCCATCTTTCTCTTCGCCTTTGACAATGCTATATGATGTTCAAACAATAAGTGTCTTCTTTATGCTGTGATATTTTCCATCTATGAAGATTTGTGACTGAATTTTTTTTTACTTTTAGAGGCTCTGGTGACTAAAGGGTACTCCAAGAAGAAAAACTAAATTGAGTCTCAGAAAAAAAAAGACTCAGTGGGAAATGAACCAGAGTGAGGATTCTTAGGGGACAACTAAGACAGAGGGGGTTTTAGGATAAGTTCAAGTGAGGGAGCAAAGCTACTAACTGCCCCGTGTGTGAGACACATTTTCAGCCATCATCACAGTTTGCATTTCATTGCATTCGGGCATGCTAGAGAGATCTAACTTTACTTTGCAGAATGTGAATCTTGAACTTCTATTTTTTTCTCTCTACCCCAGTTTTCTTTTAGATTATTTTATCCCCTCCTTCAAGAAATTCACAACAATAGAAAAAAATACTTCCCAAAGCATTCAAATTTCTTTTCTTTTAGTAGACTAAGATTTTTTTTAAGTTTTTGTTTAATTAGGTTTTAAATCTTTCCTTCCTTAATTACTTTTTTTTTGTATTAACACCTAAATATACTTCTATTCGGAGCACAAACATACAGTGATAACAATTAGCAGAATAATTACACTCTTTCTGTCAGTGTAACCTCATGGCACAGAAAGTATTACAAATCCATTTTAAAACATATTAAATGTTCATATTAATGAGGATAATAGAGAACAAGTATCAGCAAACTAAATATTGTTAATGATTTTGAGCTATTAAATTCATTACCATTTTCTTTCATAATAAAGTGGTTACTTGCTAATTAGACCTTTTTTAACTCATCATTATTGAATTCATTACATTGTGTGCAGTTAACCCTTGGAGGTCTGTGGGTGTGTGCGCACAATTAAAATCATTTTAACACCATATTAATGCGACATGGGGAATTCTTATGGCTTCTCTAACAGTTGTTCCATATACTTTTCTTATGTACATTTTCTTGGCTGGATACGCCTGGCAGCTTCATAGCTGTCACTGCGCGTTCGCCAACACGAAATACAGAAGCAGCCTGTACTCTTAGCGTTATTGCCATTAGTACTTACAATAAAACTGCATCCCACTTCTTTCATTATAAAAATTAGATGTACAAAAAATATACTTAGAGCAATTAGGAAAAATCTAAAATAATTTCAGTGCAGCCTATTGAGGTAAAGCCCATGAGGCAATTTTTCTGCCAATCTAAAGTCAGGTAGAAGTTAATGTTGACCTAGGAGAGAATTATAATCTCAGGATCCTAAAATGTATTTTTCTGTATTAGAAATATTACTACTACTCTTTGCATATCACTACCCTAGTACATACACACATCTCTCTCTCTCTCTCTCTCTCTCTCTCTCTCATACACACACACACACACACACACACACACACACACACACATCAACTTGCTAAGTTCCTAGATGCAGTCATATGGACTCTGCTGCCCAAACTCTTTTTCCTGGATTTTCTTGTGATGAAACATGCATAGGTTGTTATGGCTGTTAGCATAAATGGGGGCAAGTATGGCCAAAGAACAGATTTCTGATTATATATATATATATATATATATATATATAATCTAAACTGTTATCTTTAGTAATGATAAACTCAATCTAAACACAAAAATTCAGGTGAGTGGAGAGGTATATAAATGCAACAGCAGACAATGAATCTGATACTGTGTGTGTGTGTGTGTGTGTATGTGTGTGTGTCACAGATGGGCAAGAGATAGTGACGAATGTGGTGTTGTTTGGAATATATTAGTACTAGAGGCCCGTTGCACAAAGATTCGTGCAATAGGCCTTCCATCCCCTGGCTGATGGCACTGGTTTTCCTCCCACACCCGGGACCCAGGCCTTCAGTGCGGCCACAGCAGTGAGGCTTGGCTTCTCCACTCCAGTCGTCTTCAGTCTTCAATCGTCTTCAGTCTTCAGTCTTAGCTCTGCACCTGCATATGCAAATTAACTGCCATCTTTGTTGGGTTAATTTGCATACTCATTCTGATTGGCTGGTGGGTGTAGCAGAGTGATACCAATTTGCATGTTTGTCTTTTATTAGTGTAGATGTGACAGGTAAGCTTTGAGACATTGGTCAGCCAACAGATTAGAGGACAGAAGACAGAGCTTACTGTTAGCTTGTCTCCCAGAGGACAACATTCAGTTATTTCCCTCCCTGTCATACGTGCCATTCTTCCATTGAGGAGTACAGCCCACTCCTCCTCTCTCCTTGACTCTGGGCTGCCATTGATGATGCACCTGACTAATAAAGTCAGCAGAAATATCATCATGGGACTCCAACTCTAGATCATAAGAGCTTCTTAGTTTGCTTCTCAGCTTTTTGGAACTCTTACTCTGGAGAAAGCCAGCCTCCAAGTAAGAAGTCACTGCCTTAGACTGCAATTTGTAAGAAAATCCAAGCTCCCTGTGTGGAGAGGTTATTTAGAGAGAGCAGTGACAAATCAGTCCTAAGCTGTTCCAGTCACCTCAGCATGCTGGTGCTGAGTGAGGAAGCCTTCAGATGACGCCAGCCTCTGCTGCTCTCTGACTGAAACCATATGGAGGTCCCCCAAGTGAGAACCTCAGCTGGTCCCTCAGCCCCCAGAACCAGGAGATAACAATAAAGTGTTGCTTTAAGCCACACAATAATAGATAACAGCAAGAGATCATCAGGACTTTGCCCACTGTCTAGGTGTTATCTTCAAACAATTGATTCTGTGGCCATCTCTAATTTTCATTTTCTCTTTTCACAAATTTAAATAATAACAAATAATTTGGGAAGCCCAGGAATTGCAGAACTGCCCTAGAGCATTTGGTGACTTAGTTGTAAAACACAACAGTCCTATCAGCATAATATTTTTACAGAGCTCTACTTTTAACAGATAACTTTGTCCTTACATCTCATTTTCTTTCATGACAAGCACTGGCAATACCTGGGACAGAAAAACGAAGGTCAAAGTGGACTAATGATTTGTTCAAAGTCACACAGCTGGTAAGTTTCAGAGCTTAGATAAGGACCAAGGTCCAAAGCACTTTTCACTATATAGTCTTGAAGGCATCCTGGCATGAATTTTAGAATTTTAGTTTTCTATGAACCCTAGAGTGTTATAACCTTCCTCTCACAGCTCTGTTCTTAAATAAATACTTGAATGACCTTGAACATTCCTTTTAACTTTTCACTTTCTATGTCCTTATCATAAAAATGGGCTTATAATACCTCCCTCAAATTCCATGAGATTAAAAATGTAAAAGCACAACATAAGTTTTAAAACAGTATACAAAGTTAGATAATACTACTACTTCTTGCCACTACTACCCTTCCCTAAATGTTGAGGTAAATCAGAGAAGGGAGGCATAAAGAATAATCAGAGGAAATACTATGGAGAGGGGAGGAAATTACAGGTATGACTTGAAGAAAGCAAAAACCATTTGAACAGATTAATGTGGACAGAGAAGAAGGAAGAGAGGATCATGGAGTGTTGTCTCCGAGGAAGCACAATAGTGAGTGGGATTTCTGAGCAGATGCAACAGAAGGTCACTGGGTACTGAGAAAGGGTATCAAGGAAATATGCCTAGTCCACAGCCCTTAGCACATAAAAAAAGAAAAAAACAAAACAAACAAAACAAAACAAAACACAGAATCCATTTCACAGTTCCTCCTTTAATACCACTTATCCTTCTCTCTCCTTCTCCTTCTTTCTATTCCAGTAGATCTTGTTAATTCCTACAAACCAATGCCCCTTCAGTTTCCCTTCCATGCATCTTCACTTTGGATTTTAGTGAGAAAATGCTTAGCAGCTAAATACACACATGTGCACACATACACACACACATCACCATCATCATCACTACCAATTACTGAGACTAAAATGAGTAATATCTTGTCTCATCTTTCAAAGTAGAAATTATATCCATTTTGTTGATTAGTTTTACTTTTATTAAACAACCATTTTTATTATAATAAGACATACTACATCTCATTTTAATAATATAACAATACATAAAAATCCTTGGTTAGAGGAAAGCGTAAGTTTTTGCTGTGTACACTGTAGAACTAATAGGTAAAAATACTTCCTTGAACATACAGACATCTTCTCCCTCCAAGCACATGTAATTCTAATTGAAGCACAACCAAACAAAATACACCTGCTGAGAAGGATATGTATTTTTCAAGAATATTCCTCTTGATTAAAAAATAATGGAATTGATGGGAATCCCAAGTTGGAATGCAAAGCATTTATCTCATTCTCTTTCCATGTTTATGATGCTTGTAGAATTAAGAATAAAGGTCGATACAATTAATAACTCTTTTCCTCTATTTGCTATTATATTTCTTCATAAAGAACTGAAGCACAAAAAACATGAAAGTAAAGAAAGACTAGGATTTTGCAAATCAATAAACTAAAAGAATGTAGGTCAGGTTGCTAGTCTTCTCAACGTGCTCAATGTCTCTCAAAATTGCTTTTTAAAGGATCTGGGGCATGAGTTCTGTCCCTCTGTGCCTGCCCTGATAAAGGTTATCAACTCTGAATCAGGATGGCCGACTGAACAAAGGCCTGTCTTCTCATCCTTCCTCAAATCCCATCCAAATGACAGAAGAAATATAAAAACAAATCTATACCAGTTTGAGGAAGCCCGCTGGGGGGTCCTAGACAAGTAAATGGTCAGTTAGGAAATCTGGAAGATATTTAGCAATTAAGAACTTATAGATCACAAAACTCCCCTAGAATAGAAAATATATAATACCTACAGACAAAAGAAAGGACCTCCAAAATGGCTCCCCCCTCCCAGTTTTACCCCCAACAAAATTTGAGATGAGAGGCTAGAAAAAGAAGGAGGTTGGGTAACTTCTTATAGAACAAACAGCTGTACTTTGTCCTCTGTTAAAATATTCAGTATAATCCTTTAAAGTTGGATTTCTTGCACAGGGAAAGGGTTATCTGTGGGCCTCATTTCAGTTAATGAATGCACTGTACTATGAATGAGGTCACTAGAGTCAAGAGTTGTGGACCCAGTCAACTTGCATTTATTTGTTTATTTTTTCATTCATTTAACAATTTGGCATTGTGCATAAGCTACAGGTACCAAAATGTTTTCCTAGTCTGTAAGGATTGACCCAAATTATGTTTCAAGCCCCAGCTGTCACTTTTTCTGTGTGATGTTCATCACATGAGTGACAGTGGTGTGATTTAGGGTGGAATACGTGTGACCTACTTCATCTTGGAAGAAGAGAGTGTCATTACACAGAGCTTCTGAGGCCATACCAGCAGGTGCAAACAGAACCACTGTCTTCGATATTTTAATCTGTGTTCAAAGAGTTAAAAAGTCAGTTTAGAAACACTTTTTGACCAGCTTAAGATTCCAGAGGCAATCTTAATGTCCAAGAAAAAAATATGTTGGACAGAACTAAAGGATCTGCTACCAAATTGATCAATACATAAGTCAAGAATAAATTTAGCTGGGAACATATAGACACAATAAAAAATAACTCAGTGTTTCTTCATAAAATGAGTAAATCTGCCTTAGATTAAATGTGGTTTTGTCTAGGGGAAGTTCAGATCACATGTCATAAAAATAAGAGGGCTGAATTTATTAAAACAGAATAACAAAAAAATCAACAATAAAATCATCCCTATTAAAATTTATAATTTAGAGAAATTTTATTCTTAATTCCATAATAGCTGTCCCTTTAAGCCCCTATTTTAGAATATGCCTTTCGATTTACCTTTCAGAATCCAGGGTATATTGATTTAAACATTATCAACTGTGACATTTTTTTTTCTTTTTAGAATGAATTTGATTCCTGGGTATAGGAATCATTTATCTAAAAATCTAGTGAAGAACATGGGTAGTTAAACTGGGACTAATATTTTTGGTCAAAAATAAGACTGATTTCACACGTGGCTTATCAATTGATTCTAAGGGAAAGAATTATTGCTTAATAGCCACCCACTCCTCTTGATTACCAATCTTGTAGACCTTCCAGTTGCTACGCAGTGTATGGTGAAGAGATGAAGAACACCCAGATGGATCAGAGGACACAGCAATAAATTTACCTTCGTAATCAGGGCTGGAAGAACTGGCTAACATCATTCTATTATAGAATTACATGTATTCAAGAGTTTTGTGAATCCTGTTGTAGAGCTATGTGAAACTTGAATAAAATCACCCACTTCCAATTCCTAGTACTGGTTATGAAGAAAAGTCTATCATTCAAATGTTCCATCAGAAATTCAGGACTTAATCAATCTCTCTCTCTCTCTCTCTCTCTCTCTCTCTCTCTCTCTCTCTCTCTCTCCTCACAGATATACACACATTGCTACCAGTTGCCTTTTTGTCTCTTAATTCTCACTTATGAAGAAAACAGTTAAACTTGTTTTTATAGTCTTCCTTGTTGCCCAATTCTGTGTTAATTTATACCCTTTAAGTTTAATGTCCTGTTTGAAGATGTTTAATGTGGATTTTTCTTTAAAATCACCATTTTTTGCCTTTGGTCCTTGAAACCCAGAAGGAAGCAAATTATCCCCCTTTATAAAATATAGGGATAAAAAAAGTTTACTTCAATTTGGTTTTATTTATTCTAAATACTTTAGTCAACAAAGGCCTGCGAATCAAGTTCAGGGTCTTTTGATGTTTTGTGCTTCCAAAGATTTATCTAAATGCACATGTTCAGATTTGCGTGTTTATCTGTTTTCTTTGCTCCGTGATAAAATACTCAGGCTCTAGGTGATAGGTATCCTGGCAGACAATCCAGGATTTTGATGCTTATGCTTGGTATTCTTAAAATCCCTTCTAACTTTCATAAATTCCTTTATCCTTTTCTATCTAAAATACTTAATTTGAAAATATTCACCCCTATGAGAAAGGTGATATCTTTCTAAGAGATCCTACTCAAGAAGGTTACTCCCACCTAGGACCTTTCATGCAAAAGTCCTGCATAGCCGGGAAAGATGAAGGGGGGAAATAAAGGTATGGGCAGACATTGGTTCACCTGGCTACAAATACCCAACTCTCCAGAGATATTGCTAAGGGTTTGTCTTTGTGACAAGAAACACTCAGCATGTGTGCATCTGACTACACATCCTAGTGGGAGGGGATTTATGTGGGCAATTCCTTCTGTACAACATTATAAATACAGCCTATTATCTCCCAACTTTCTGATTCCTAGTTCTTTTTTCCTAATGAATGATTCATGTATTAATAATGGTAAAAATAATACTTTGCAATTATAGCATGCTCTTCTTCTCTCCAGGGTGCTCAGTGGACATTAACTACACAATCATTTTTTTACTCAGACTGTCCTGGGGGGTGGTTGGGAGGCTTTCTGCTGGGGATACCAGCTTTATATTATACTTGTTCTGAAAACATACATTTCTCTGCAAATGCCAATTTTCTGCATTCTTTAGGATAAAGAAGCTAAAATGATTCATCTTTTCAAGAAAATAGTGGCAATGTACATTGTTCAAGACCATGAGCTCAATGAATTTTTAGGTTGACAGGAACCTTAGGCTGACCTGTTCATTTCCCACTGATAACTGGTCTTCTATCCAACATATAAATGTTTACAAGCCTTGAGCCTCTATTTGCAGTCCTGTTCCCTCTCTAAACCCTCTATTTTGATGATATCATTCAGTACTAGAGCTTTAAATGCCATCTCTCTGCTGATTATTCCCAAATTAATATTCTGGAGTTCAAGTTTCTCCTTTGACTCATACATCCAGCTTCCCAATTGATTTATTTTCTTGGACTTGTATTGGGCATATCTGAATTTACATACTTAATTCCCACCCCCCACAAACCTATTCCTCCCCTTGTCATTGTCGTCATAGGAAATGGTACTACAAAAAGTTTTCCTAAACTTAGGAGTCTCCTTAACTCTTCCCTTACCTCCCTCACATTTTCTCCACCAAGTCCTATTAGGCCTACTTCCAGTGCCCCCCGTTGTGGCTTATACCATCATCTTTTGCGGAGTCATCTTCTAACTGGCCTGCTTGGCCAGTTTTCACCACTGTATTATCCATTTCCACAGCAGCCACAGGTAATGTTCAAAGTTTGAAACTTCTCAAAGTGACTCCTCTCTGCATATACTTGATTCCCATTGGACATAGAAGAGCACAAGTTCTAAGGACTTCCAAGCCCTCCATGGCCTGGTTCCAAGACCTGCCTGACCTCATCTTGTGTTACCCTGCCCCCTTCCTAACTCTCTGTGCTCCAGGCACACTCACCACCTTTCTGTTTCTGAAACAAATCTATCTGATTCATGCCTCAGAGCATATGGATCTTCTCTTCCCCCTGCTTGGAGTTCTCTTTCTCCACGTCTTCATAAGAATAGCTTCTTCTTCTATTCTGATTTTTTTGAAATCCAAATATCATTCAAAGAGATATTCCTGATAACTTCAGCTAAAATAGCCTCATTTCCCTACATATTTTCTCTCATATCAACCTATTTATTTTCTTCATTTTCACTACTCTTATCTAAAATTAGTTTATTCTATTTAGTCTGCTTTCCCTCAAGGTGCCATGGAGCCTGGAACCTATTGTGTCTGAATATTCTTTCCATTTCTATCTTCTCAAGCAGTGTACAGCTCATAGAAGGTGGTCAACAAATATTAGCTAAATAATATGCAATGAATAAATGTAAGTGACGGTAAAAAAACACACACCTTTATATTCTAATACAGGAAATCGATCTCTTTCAAGTTGTGCTCTAAAAATACCTTTATTTGGAGTGTACTGGAAAGTGAGGGGATGGGGTTGAGGCTTAGAGAACAATTTAAAGTCTATTATACTCATATGGGTAACAAACGGGGAGGACTTGGTTTAAGGGACAAAGAGCACAGGAAAGATACAGGAGGTAGAATCTGCAGAATTTGAGAACAAGATAGAGAGATGAGAGTTAGGTATATGGTCCAGGTTTCTAATCACAGTAACCTGAGTGAATGATGATTTTTATTGGCTAAGTGTCAAAATTGGGAAAGGGCTAAATTTAAGATATGTAATTGATAAAATTTGGGGGAGTCTGAGTAGCTTATGATAATTTCCCTTACCTTTGAATTGGCTCCCTTTCACAACGATGGGCTCCTATACTATATTTTTTATGTAACCTGTCCCTTAGCTACAGTCAGGTAGATCTGACATAGTCATCTGATACAATGAACCAATCAAATTCTCTCCCTGGAATTTGGAATTGGAACTGATTGATAGCTAGTCAGTCACTGGATGTAGCTAGAAATGAGGAAGCATAAATTCTCCAACTGTGGGGATGTTCCCTCCAATAGCAACATTTATCTACCAAGAGAATAAAAATCAGATATGCACAGAGAAACATAATGAGACACTGAAGGAGAAATATGGCTGTCTGTGTGTCTGAAGATTGTTCAGTTTCTACTTAAAATACCCCATAAAGCTAGCTGGCTTTTATTTCCTCAAGATACTCCAGAATCCAGTAATCAAGCACTCTTCCAACAAATTTTTCTTCTAATTAATTTGTTTTCTAAATATTACACATAAAGAAAAATATAATATATGCAAACAAATGTATATATATATATATATACACACACATCTATTATACAAAAATAACATCAGAGACTTTGTCATCTTTAAATATTTCACTTCTCTTGCTCAAGTACTTTAAATCAATAAATACTCCCTGAGACAACGTACTCCCAACTCTGATATGCACCAAGGGAAACTCAAAGATCATATAGCATTTGGCCCCTGCCACAGACCGTATTAAAAGCTGTTTTGGCACCTGAAAAATTAAACCATACGAATTTAATAATGATGTGATATGGAAGATGTCACAAGGCAGTGGTATACATGATTAATTGTGAAACAGTTCAGACAATCATGCTGTGAGTTCACAGGCTGAAGAGAGCCCAGGGCTGGGTGGACAGGTAAACTTCAGTAAGGAATGAGGGCAGAAGTGGGAGCTTGAACAATGGTTAAAATTTGCACAGCCGGACAGGAATGAGAAGGCAGTGAGACCTCCTCTACTGGGAGGGCTCCCAGGAGCAAAAGCAGTTAGGTAGGGGAATTTTAGAGCCCAGAAGCCCAATAATTTTGAGCTGAGAAGGATGTTTGATGGGTAGAAGTGACAACAAAGAATGCAGTGGTCTGCAGAAAATAATTTAGCATTTTGTTCCACATGGAAAATGCTTTTGGCTCCCCAAAGAAAAGACAAGTTTCATAAAAACCTCTTTTTTTTTAAAAAAACCTGCCGGCCTTTACATTCACCTTGGCTAACGGAGTCCTTATTCCAATGCCAGTGACTGGTGGCAGATTCCAGCAAACAACCAGATCCCCCAAATTTTGCTTCTGTTGTTCCTGTGGAACTAACAATCCAAGAAAACTCCCCACCAAAGGAGTGTGAACATTGGGAAATGAGCTGTGCTCTCTGTGTGCAGGACTGAACAGCTTGGAGAACAGGAAGGAGTGAGCTGGGACTTGGCAGCTCAGCCCCAGCGTGGGTAACTGGACTGGGAATGTGAGCCATGTGGAGTACATCAGGGCCAAGATGGCTAAATCTCGCTGGCCGGTGTCTGACCCTGAAAGAAGGAAACCTTCATGAGCTGAGGCCCAGCTCAGCTCCCAGACACATGTGTAAGCAATACCACCCCCAGCCTCCTCCTCGACACACAGGGTCAGTGTTCTCCCTAACAGAATGCAGATGGGGGAGTCTCCTTTTGCCCAGCCAGGACGCACCAGCTTGGGCCTCAGCTTCCTCCTTTGAAACAGCAACACATTTCATAATGAATCTTTTAAGACACCAATTGTAAATACAAACAAACCCCAAATCCTGATCTACTGCTGGAAGCTAGTATGTTTCAAACAAAAAAAAAAAGAAAAAGAAGAAAGCCAATCCTTCAAGACGGGTGTTCCAATTTCCACTTCCCAGGTATAATAGAACACTCACTTGTTATTTATTTATTTTCTCACCTACTTTTCAGAAGAAAAAATAATTCTGATCTTTCGGTGCATTTATTCAAAACAACCTCTAGTATGAAAAGATCTGATTTGTCAGCATTTTTTTTTCCCTTTCAGACACTCAGGTCATATTTTATACGCATTTAAACCACACAATCACACACTGTCCATGTCCTGTCCAGACATCGGCATCATCATTTCCATATGAATCTAGGTCAAGGCAATAGCAAGATGTTAAAAACCTGGCAGGAAAAGGAAAGCAGCGGAGCTCAGACTCAGCTCCTGGCACAGCTCCCCGGTGTCACATTGAGAAAGTTAGAAGTGACCCCACAAAATCAGTCCTCACGGTGACAGGGCCGGCATTTAAAAAACACATGGGCAGCTGAAAAGTCCAAATTCAAATCAAACTCCACTGTTCCAAATGCCATAACTCTTTCCCCTTTATATCTATTACATACAAAGCGGGGGAAAGGAAGGTAGAAAGAGATTTGGGCAAAGCTGGTTAGCACATACAAATCAATGAAATGGCCAAGCCTGTTCTATAGAGTGAAAATTAATATATCTAATTAATTTTAAACCTTAGTTAATTAATGTTTGCAAAGCACTTTGAGATTCGCGGATGAAAGATGACCTACATGTATTTGGGTATTGTTTTATGATGTCATTCTGGCACTCTGAGCTTAGGCACCAGCCACATAGTCACGTTATTAACAAAAACAATATAGCACCTCTCAATAAAAGAATCTCAGATATAGCAGGTTCATTTATAAATTTTTAAATATTAGTTTACATTCTGCAGGAGCTAGTAGCTGTGAAACTGGGAAAATTCTATAATGCCCAATTGAGAACGAGCTTATTATAACATTCAGGTACCTTTGAAAGAATGAGAAAATAGTTGGCACACAAATCTTGCCAAATTAATTGCTAACTAATCTCATTATATGTTTCTGCTCCAGCTAAACAAAATTACTCATTCTTTCTCCCAATGTCCCACACCTTCCTGCCTCTGTGCATTTGCTCTGCTTTTCCCTCGCATCAGGTGTAAGTGGGGTAACCCTGATCCCATCTCCCCTTCTCTAAGTCTTGTCCATTCATCAATGTCCATCTGAAGTGTCATCCTTCCAGGAAGCATCCCCTAAATCCCAGAAGGTAGAATTCTTCCATTTCTTGGAAGAATGTAGTCTCTTAACTCTACATTCAAGCCATTCTTAAGAAGTACAGAATATCCATCAGGATGGTCATGCTTATGCTTCAGTGACACCTCAAAATCTTTGTGATTAAAACACAACATTTATTTTTCACTTATAGCAGGTCAATAAGGGAGGTGGTGTAAGTCAAGAATACTCAATATTGACCAACTATGAGAAATGTAACTATATTTTTTTTCTGAGCTTAGAACTGACAGGTTTTGTTTTTCTAAACTGAAGTTTCTCCTCCTTTTTTCTTTTTTCTTCCTCTTACATTTTTTCTATTCAATGTAACAACAACAAAAACAAGTCCCCTCAAAAAAACCATAAAGACAATAAAGGTAAGAATTGCTCTCACTACTGGAAAATCATGTATTCCAATCTTTAAAATTTCATATGGAGCTTACTTCTTATATCACTAAATTTTTAAAAAATATGTTTTATTGACTTTACAGAGAGGAAGAGAGAGGAAGAGAGAGTTAGAAACATCAATGAGAGAAAAACATCAATCAGCTGCCTCCTGCACACCCCCTCCTGGGGATTGAGCCCACAACCAAGGTACATACCCTTGACCAGAATCAAACCCAGGACCCTTCAGTGTGCAGGCTGAGGCTCTATCCACTGAGCCAAACCAGTAAAGGCTATCACTAAAATATTTATATGTAGAAATATTCCTTTGGAAGTCAACATGTAAAACTAGCTATTTCTCTTAGTTGATTAAAATATAGAAAGATGATGAATTCTTTTATATTTTTTGCTTTTTATTTACACTTCAATAATTACAATGTAATTATCAGTATAACATTTAATCATTGAATATCAGTATGCAAGCATATAAATGCATAAAAAAGGAAGTTGATCTCATGTGACTTTCCTGTGGAGGGTATCTTCCTGCATGTCCTCATGTGGCCTTTCATCTGCATGTGCTCATCCTTGGTGTCTCTTCCTCTTCTGATAAAGATACAAGTCCTATTGGATCAGGGTCCTACCCTATTGGGTCGTTTTTACTCAATCAACTCTCTGAAGAGACCCTATTTCTAAATATGGTTACATTCTGAGGTACTAGGATTTAGGGCTTCACTATATGAATTTGGGGGAGCACAAGTCATTCCATCATTCCATAACAAAACCAATATAGACTACTTTCACAAATAACTGAATAATGCTAATATTTTGCATAGTATATCTAGTATAAAATGTATCATCTCTTTTTTAATCCTCACTAATGTGATTTCAGGAACTCCTTTATAAGAAATTCTTTCTGTCTCTCCATCTCTCCTTCTCTCCCTCCTCCCTTCCTTTTTTCTGTATTTTTTCCCCTTCCCTCCCCCTCACCATTTCTGGGCTCTTTAGAATCTAAATTAAAACAATAACAACAAAAGCAACAAAAACAGGAAATGCATGGAATGATATCTTCCACTTTACAGGTTTGAAGAAAGAGAAGCACAGAGATCCAGAGACCAAGTACCTTGCCCAATCTAGTATGAGGGGCCTCTAGTGGGGCTTGCTATTTAGGATGGGGAAACCAGAAGAGGACAGCAAACAAGCACAATGTGGGTACAAGCTGGCTGTTGGGACCCCTAACTGCAAGTACAACTCCCTTCCCAAGACCACACCAGCCTCAATCACAATAACAAAATTAGTGACATTTCTGGAACCCAAATCCACATGACTGAATCAAGGAGCAGCTGAGTTTTCTCAGAAGTGCTCTTTAGCAATGGCCATTCTTCTGCTCATCTCTTAGAATGCTTGTCTTGAAATGTTCCAAAGGTTCCTCCAAAAGGTGTTCTGTTCTCCTTGCTGACATCTCTTTGCAAGGCGATACACAATGTCCTCATTGCTCAGGTGTTTGTTTGGCAGTACTGATAAGCTTTTTAATATTGGGGAACTCCTCTTTTCTACTCAAATAGGCATCACAATGAAGTGAGAGGAAATACAGGTCCCTTAGCCATACTCTGTTAGTAAACCACAAACAAAGGTACTGGCGCTTTCAGATTCTTACAGATAAAAATCATCATTTAACTGGCTCTTCACAACCACCACCACCCAAGTTTGTAACAAAGTTCCTAGGTATTTGGGGCCAAAGACAAAAGATTTAGGTGACACTGCACAATACCTGAATCAAAACCAATTCTATTCTGTAACCAGCGACTCCACCTTTTGCAAGTTTGGGTGGTCTGTTTTCTTTCCCTCAGGTAGAGTCCACTGCCTTCATTTCTGCTTTAGAGAAGCTCAGGGTGAGATGGGGTGGGGTATCATCCCTTTAATTCCCATCATCTTGGTCCCAAGATGAGTTGTTCCATCTAGTTATTGTTCTCCCTAGAGAACAGTGAGAGGCTATGTAAACAATCCTCTCCATCCCTGAAAACATGTCTATATATAACTTAATTTGTAATAAGCATGAAGTTTAGGAACCATTTTATATAAATCCAGTTGTGGGTCACATCTGCCTCTAGTACAGGAATAAGTACATTTAGCCTAAAAAGTAGAAGCCCTCCGTCATATCCAAGGAAGGTGGCAAAACCTCCCAAAACACTCTGTTAAAACCTAGCTTTAAATACGTTTGGCAGCCAAGTTATCTACCCAGGGATTAATATTAATGAGAGAAGGTGTTACACTCAATAAAAGTGTTTGTTTAGACATCATGAATATGATCTCAAAGTGTCATCATAACAGGGATTCCCTGCCTGTTATAAACTTCACATAACTAATTGTTATGATTCAGATTGAAGTCCCCAGCATCCATCAAGGTGACCTCTGGCATGTTCCAGTCATAATCTCCTCCCCATGTGCACAGTTCATCCTCTAGAATAAAAACTGGCTGCTAGCTCAGTGGCTGGTTCATAGTAGGTGCTTAATTATATTTATGGAAGAAGTAAATATGAATGCAAGAGAAAAGCCGGGTCCAAAATATATGTTACCTTGCAATTGTGGAATACAATCAATGGAAAGGCGTTACACTGGCCAGCTAACAATATAAAGTGAATGGAATTTTCAAACCTACCTAACTCCCACTAGAGTTAAAAAAGCATCTTACTTCCTAATTTTATCTTCAGTTAGAGGTTATGAATTGAGATGAACTGGACTCCCCCTAAAAGTCACATCCTTCACCTTGTTCTCAGGTACATCTGAGCTGTGGGTGGGGCTGAAGGCTAGAGGAGTGAGGCCTGGCGAGGGGTCCAATGCAGAGGCGGATCTCCACCACCTTTCCCTTTCCACATGGAGCCCTGGAGAGAGACTTTTCAGCATAGCTGTTATGAACCCTTTGATTCATAGCTTTCTCATCTGGCTACACAATACTTTGGTGCCTTAATAAGATTTAGCTAAAAAGACACTTCCTTCTTTTCACAAATTGAAAGAAAATGTGTTTGGACACTTTTAAAGGAAAGGGGAGAATTCTTCTGTGTTCTTTTTTCTCTCTCTTTTAAAGTTGTTTCTCTCTCTCAGCAGCTCTTTGCCTTGTATGTTCCTGTCAACTAACTGCATCTTTGGGGGGGTTAAACAAGAGAAGTAATGAGAAAAAAAAATATTTATATTTTAGATTAATGGTCAGTCCAAGTGAAAGCCCACCCAACGGACATTTATAGCATGCAATTTTTTAAATTGGTAATTGTAGGACTAACTTAACATTATCTTTATGCTATTAGAGAAAGCTTACCAAATGTTTACATATTTTTAAACTTTGATTTTTATTAATGTATAATTTTCATACAATAAAAGGCAAATATCTTAACTCTTCAGTCCATGAATCTTGACAATTTTATAAATCCATACAACTATCATCCAAAACAACACATAGAACATTTCCATCTCCACAGAAAGTCTCCTTCCATCCCTTCCTGGTCAATTCCCCCCCTTCCTTAGGAGGACTTTCTTATTTCTATCAGCTACCTTAGTTTTACCTGTTCCTGATCTCATTAACATGCAATAGGTCATGTATTTTTCTATATTTGACTTCTTTTGCTCAACATAATGTTTTAAAGATCCATTTATTTTGTTGTATCAATAATATGTTCATTTGTATTGCCACATAAGTATTCTACTGTAGGTGATGGGTGTCTATTCATAATTTATCTAATTCTCCTATTGATAGGGTTGTTTCCACAGGTTTTGGCAGTTGTAAATGAGGCTGATGTGAATATTCTTACAGTTCTCTTGGGTGAATACCTGAGGGTAAATTAGTGAGTCATAAGTAATGTATATATTTAACTTTAAAGAAACCTGCCAAACAAGTTTTCAAAGTGCTTTCACCATTTTATGCTTTCATCACCAATGTAGGAGCATTCCAGTTGCTCTACATCCTCACCAACTTCTGGTATGCACAGTATTTATTATGAAAACTTCATTCCAAAAGATGTAAACTTATAAGTTATTGTAGTTTTCATTCATATTTTTCTGATGAGTAACTAATGATATTTGAGCAACATTTTTACCTGTTTAACCACTTGTGTATTTTCTTTGTAAAGGTTTAAGTTATTGACCCATTTTTAAAAATAGGTGGGGGTTTTTTATTGTTTAATTATAGGAATATTTATATATTCTGAATGAGGTCCTCTTTGAGGTATATGTATTGGAGATCTTGTTCCAAGTTAGTGGCTTGTGTTTCTTTTCTTAATGGTCTATATATTGATTTACAGAAAGGTTTTAATTTTAATTAGTCCAACTTATAATGTTTTCCTTTTACTGTTTGCTTTGTCCTGTTTAAATATCATTGGCTATGTTAAGATCATGAACATATTCTCCTATTGGCTTTTTGAAGCCTTACAATCTTAACTTTTACAATAAGAACCATTATGTATCTCAATTTAATGTTTGTGTGTAGATGAGATAAGGGTCTAAGTTCTATTTATATCTTTATAGATATGAAGTTGTTCCAGCACATTTCTTGTGATGGCTTCTTCCTATATTTAAGAATTTTATTTTGAGATAACTATAGATTCACATGATAGTAGATTCACATATGAAGTAATATAGAGAGATCCCATGTACCCTTTGCCACATATTCCCCAGTGGTAATATCTTGCAAAGCTATACAATTAAGATTCAGAATATTTCCATCACCACAGGATCCCTCCTGTTGCCTTTTTAGAGCCTCACTCATTTGCACGCAACGCCCTTAGCCCCTGGCTACTATTAATCTCCTCCATTTTTACAACTGTGTCATTTCAAGAATGATATATAAATTAAGTCATACAGTATATAATATTTTGGGATTGACTTTTCCAGTAATATTCCTCTGAAGATTCATCCAAGTTGTCCAGTGTTTAAATAGGTTGTTCCTTTTTATTACTATGCAACATTCCAAAGCATAGGCATGCTACAATTTATTTAACCATTCACCTATTGAAGAGCATTTAGGTTGTTTCCAGGTTTCATTTGTTATCAATAAAATGGCTATAAACATTTATGTATAGGTTTTTTGTTTGAATATAGGTTTTAATTTCTCTGAGATAAATGCCCAGGAGGGCAATTTCTAGGTGGATTGGTAGTTGCATATTTAGGTTTTTAAGAAACTACCAAATTGTTCAAAGTGGCTGCACCATTTTACATTCCTAACAGCAATATATGAGTAATCCAGTTGCTTTGCTTCCTCTCTAGCACTTCGAGTTGTCATTATTTTTTATCATAGCTGTTTGGCTAGGTGACAGTGATATCCCATTTTGGGGTATCACTATGGATCTTAATTTAATTTTTAATTTCTATCTCCATAATGGTTATTAATGTTATTGTACATCTTCTCAAGTGCTTATTTGCCATCTTTATATCCTTTTCTGTAAAATGTCTCTAAATGTCTTTTGCCCATTTTCTCATTGGATTATTGTTTCACTGTTAATTTTTTAAAGTCCTTTATATATTCATGCTACCACTCCTTTATTAGATATGTGGTTTGAAAATATTTCCTTCCAGTCTGTACTGTTTGCTTTCATTTCCTTAACATGGTATTTTTCAGAGCAAATGTTTTTAATTTTGATGAAATCCAGCTTATCCATTATTCCTTTTGTAGATGGTGCTTTTGATATCAAGTATAAGGATATTTTGCCAAGTCCAAAATCCCAAAGATGTTCTTCCACTTAAAAAAAAAAGTTTTATTCTTGGAGGCAAGTGATCAATGTTTTTCTCTCTCTCCTTCTCCCTTCCCTTCTCTCTAAATCAATAAAAAATGTATTTTTTAAAAGTTTTATTCTTATATATTTTAAGTCCATGAAATATTTTTGAGTTAATGTTTGCACAACATGAGAGATTTAGGTCAACATTTATTTTCCTTTATGCAGATAGATGCCTTCAGCACCATTTGTTAAAAGAATTATCTTTTCTCTATTAAATTGCTTTTGCACCTTTGTCATAAATCAATTGGGAGTTGAGGTCAGTGGAAATTGGGGGGGGGGGGCATCCCAAAGTCCCTTCCCACATAAAAGCAATAAGAACATTCACAAAAATTTATCAAAATCAACTTTTCAGTATTCTGGAACTTAACTAAAAGCTTGCAACAATCACAGGGCATTATTTCAAGAAAAAATTATGACATCTAGGCAAGAACAGCACGCTTTATGGTGTTTTTCACTTGCCTAACTCCTACCCACTTCTCCTCAACTCTGCTGTAGCCTTGAAAACCAAGTTCACAATCATGGTTAAACCAGTGCCCTGGTAGCCACTGGTGAGGGAGAACAGAGATGAAATTCTTCAAAATGTTCATTCTCAGCTAATTATTATTATTTAAACTGTTTGAAAATTATCTGGAAACCCAACTTGAAAGACTTGTCTCACTTGACCTGACTCAGCACTTATCCTGTGTAAACAACCTTTCCCCAGAGGTATTTATTGAAAACAATCAGCAGCAATGCTTTAACACTAAAGGTGTTTGAGACAGTGATTAACAGGGAAACAGCTAGCTAACCAAATGTCTCATTCTTTTAATTCCTTATGGTCTTTCTTTAAATTTTGTCTTATTAGAGACAGCATCTAACTGCCTGTATAACATCCACTCCACTCTCTTTCACGGCACTTAACCTTCATATAGTTTGTATGTGAGTGTTTCTGTCTTTTTATTGTCATCTTCCTCCACCAGAATATGATCTCTTTAAAGGCAGGTCTTTATTTTGTTCACTTCCATATTTCAGTGCTTAGAAAGTTCTTGTCACATAGTAAGCCCTTGGTTAATAGTCTTGAATGAATGAATGAAAGGCAGCAGGTGGGTTAGCCACCACAGCCTAGACCAGTGATGGCGAACCTATGACACGCGTGTCAGAGGTGACATGCGAACTCATTTTTTGGTTGATTTTTCTTTGTTAAATGGCATTTAAATATATAAAATAAATATCAAAAATATAAGTCTTTGTTTTACTATGGTTGCAAATATCAAAAAAATTCTATGTGTGACATGGCACCAGAGTTAAGTTAGGGTTTTTCAAAATGCTGACATGCCAAGCTCAAAAGGTTCGCCATCACTGGCCTAGACTGTTTATTTTTTTATTTTTTTATTTTTTTTATTTTTTTTAATATTTTATTTTTTTATATATATATATTTTTTATTGATTTTTTACAGAGAGGAAGGGAGAGAGATAGAGAGTTAGAAACATCGATGAGAGAGAAACATCGATCAGCTGCCTCCTGCACATCTCCTACTGGGGATATGCCCGCAACCAAGGTACATGCCCTTGACCGGAATCGAACCCGGGACCTTTCAGTCCGCAGTCCGACGCTCTATCCACTGAGCCAAACCGGTTTCGGCGACTGTTTATTTTTTTAAATAGGAACACAAACCTTTCTGAGAAGTCCCTGAAAAAAGCTTTCCTTTTTGTCTCTCAGGTCAAAAGTGAGTTATATAGCTTTCCTACAATACAGAAAGGTGAGAAAATAAGTTTTGGGTTGTTCTCCTCTCAAGATAAAAGAGTCAAGAGAGAAGGGGGTTGGGAATGGATTTTGGATAGTTATTCATTAGTGTCCTTCACTGTCATCCCATTCTTCACTTCGCTGAGTCTTACCACTTATTCTTCATATTTTAGTTCAAGCATCATTTCATTGAGAGGTTCTCTGACCACTCCCCTCTCCAATGTCCACTTCAAGACTTTTTGTTAATATCATAGAAAATTTTCTCAATAATGACTTAGAGCAGCCTTTCTTTTCCCTCTTTCTGAAATTAACTTTTGCAGATTTTCATGTAGCTTACTTCTTCTAAGCTCAAATGTAGCAAAAATCTTAATTTGCTATCCTCTCTAAAAGAGCCTTGCCACTCTTATCTTAAAATATATATATATT
Source organism: Myotis lucifugus (assembly GCF_000147115.1). Classification (NCBI taxonomy): domain Eukaryota; kingdom Metazoa; phylum Chordata; class Mammalia; order Chiroptera; family Vespertilionidae; genus Myotis; species Myotis lucifugus. Next base: position 4,327,789 of record NW_005871054.1, on the reverse strand, counting down.
TCTTTATTGATTTCAGAGAGGAAGGGAGAAGGAGAGAGAGATAGAAACATCAATGATGAGAGAGAACATTGATCGGCTGCCTCCTGCACACCCCCTACTGGGGATCGAGCCCGCAACCCAGGCATGTGCCCCCCTGGGACCCTTCAGTCCACAGGCTGATGCTCCATCCACTGAGCCAAGCCGACCAGGGCTAGCCTAAACACTTGATCTCATTGACTGATTAGTTTTCTTTGTAGCACTAATCAATAACTGAAATTATTTATTTGTTAATTTATTTTCTGTTTTCCCCATTAGAGTGTAATATTGATAGAATGAGATCCTTTTCTGCATCAGGTTTCAAGACTCAAAAATTCAAATTTTGAGGACATGTTACTAAATCAACCAATAGCAAAACTTATGCTATCATGAGTGTTTTTACTTTCCTGCAAAAAATAATTAAGTAACATGAGTTCAAAGGTTTTCCTGACCTAAAGTCTAATGATAAACATTTAGAGTCAAACATCATTAAATCTAGAGCTATGATATTCAGCACTGAAAACTATCCAAAGGAGTCAGAAAACAGAATTCAACATTTATCATAATTTGTTAATATCTTGATTATAAGGAAATATATATAATCCTAAAAACAGAAATTCAAAAAAGTGTGGCACGACTCCAAGATCCATATTAAACTTTTGGTAAATAATTTATACAATTCCCTACATATACAGAGCATCAAGTTTATGGGGCTACACTGTCTAATTGAGTAAATTGGCAATGACTATCTAACCTGTACTGAAATAATTTTAAGATCACGATCATCTGTTATTTTTCATGAACTTACTTTTTAAAATATTATGTCCCTAAATCTGAAAACTAAAAATTTTATTTCAACAAGTATAATTATAAAATCACATTAAGTTGAGAATAATAATTTTCCAGTCTAAACAATAGGTTGGGAGCTTAAAGTCCAAGAGTGCCAGGCAACTACAAGGCTCTCAATCTCTCTCCATCTCAGTTTATCAGACTCTAATAAGAGGCAATTTATGAGTTTAATCAAGTGGAAAAAATGGGAGTGGCTCTGCCAAAATGTAGCATCAACAGATTTCAAGTTGAGTGGCTAACAAGAATTGCCATTAGAGTGTTATATTACTTCTGACCTCCCAGTAAAAGTTCTTGATTCTGAAAGGGAACTTGGTCCTAAGAACACCTGATGATCTCTGGGAAGTTTTTAACTGTTAATATTTCAGATATGGCAGGGCCAAATAACACCTTTGTACTCAACTACAGTACCTCATAATGATCGCCAGGAAGTTTTATCGAATGTATACTCTCTGAACTCTAATCTCTCCATTTGAAAAATGCAGCTTTCAAGGGCAGCCCCTTGTCTATACTTACTCCATATTGCAGAATTCCTACAAGAGCCAAAGGAAGTGCTTTTCAACAGCAAATGCCAAGCACCAGTTAGAATTCAGGAATTTGCATTGAATTTGCTCTAGGTCTCTCTTAAAAATACCAAAACACTAAGAGCAAAGAAGAAAGATTATTTATTATTATCAAAATTTCCCATTCATTAACACTCATGCTTTTCTGTTTGTCTCCACTCCTGGACAAATTTGCACTGTCTTTCCTCCAATTGCATGTAATACGGTTCTTGGTGTACAGAATGTTCTGCAGGAAGATTTTCCTATCCATTGCTGGATTATTTGATTGACTATCTTTCACATTATATATTAGTTCTATTACAGCAAGCAGAGCTACTTCTGTTGCTCAGTGTTACGCTGCTACACCCACCCTCCAAATCTTACCAAACTTAGATAGATTACCATATCTGATTGTTAGACAGCTCAGAATAGAGCAGCCAAAATAAAAATATTAGTTTTTGATTTGTCCTTATATGGTTTAGATATATTGAAATGTGCTCTCTAGAGACCTTTACCTACTGAATCAAAATATCTGAAATTTCCTCATCAATTAACTTTTAGTTAACTTAGTTTCAGTGCCAAAGCTGTGAGAAAGAATTAAATTGTACCTTGTCCATACACCTTTAGTACTTTGGGGGACATCTCAATATCTAGGAGACTCATTTTAGTCAGACATTTTTAGCTAGGTAGATTGTTTTTCTGTTGTTGCCATCAGTAATAAAAGAATCAACTTCAAACAGATGCACTGGCTCTGATTTTTGACACAAGAAAGGAAAAGAAAGACTTGGGGGATAAAATTTGAAAAGTATGCATGCTTTTATAAGGGCTTGTGTAACTGAATCTAAAATTTGGGTTGGCCCATAGCAGCTTCTCTATAAATGTTTTTGACTGAAGTAAATTTCTTTTCGGTGAAATATTTATTTTTGGTGAAAGAGTCACAGTACTTTTTAAGATCAAAGATTTATGATTGACTATATGATTGGCTGCTTTTTTTGAGAATCCATTTTTTCAAATATTATCTATGACATCCTTTCAATAAGGTGAAATTGGCATCCTTGAGGGTGTTTTATATGTACCAAAATTTCAGTTTCCATTTCTAATTTTCTATCCTCTATAATAAAAGGCTAATATACAAATCGACCGAACAGCGGAATGACCAGTCGCTATGATGGGCACTGACCACCAGGGGGCAGACACTCAACAAAGGAGCTGCCCCCTGGTGCTCAGTGCACTGCCACAGGGGGAATGCCGCTCAGCCAGAAGCCGGGCTCACAGCTGGTGAGTGCAGGGGTGGTGGCAGGAGCTTCTCCCACCTCCGCGACAGTGCTAAGGATGTCCGATTGATGGCTTAGGCCCACTCCCCACCAGAGGGCACAGGCCAGGCTGAGAAACGTGCCCCCCCACCCCCTGAGTGCGCAAATTTTGTGCACTGGGCCTCTAGTATTTCTATAACTCTCAACTTACGTAATTGTCCACAAATCATTTGTCATGCTCACCACAGCTCTTATAATGAAAGACAATGTGGGCATCCAATTTCTGAAATCAATGAGGCAAAACTCAGGTGAGGATGGCCTCAGGGAACATGCTAGGGATTAACTGGTGCTCCTGGCAGTGGTGGAAGGACATAAAGGTATGACCTTTCTTTCCTGAGAATGCCACTGATTGAGCTCTTTTGGGTTAGTTTCTGGCGATACCTAGCTCTTGGCTGAAAGAACTGAGAAGCCAACCTACACATATTAATACATCTATATTTTCATCATTTTTAGTGGGCCACTTTTTTCATTTGTCTAATTCTTCACTTTCATGGCTGTTTCTTCCTGAATACACAATGTCCTTGGCTTTCTAACCAAGCCCCAGATACCTTCCTTTCTCTCTCAGGAATCACCTCAAAAAAAAATCTCAATTCTAGGATTTTTAAGCATCCCACTCACATTCAGTCTTCCCAATTTTCAAAAGGGCACATGCCATAGGTATAAATGTTGCTGTATTTTCCCTCCCCTATATATATGAAAAAAAAAACCACAAAACGTTCAATGCTAAGATTAGATGAATTCAACTAGATATAGGAAAAATCATGATGTTGATAAAGTTTCTCTGAAATACCCCCTCCTCATGTTCCTTCTCTGCTTCCTTCATTTCAGTATCTCCTACATCAGAAGTGGCCTGAAAATGATGAGGCCCTACCCCTCCTCTTTTCAAAGACACAGCCTATTTATATAAGGGACACTATTATGTTAGTCACTGTATTACATAGTGTGAAACTGCCTCAATTTTGAAAACACAACATACATCTGACTTCTCAAATTGTTCCTGCAAAAAAAGGAATTGAGAAAGAAAGATCTCTCTTGGGTTTCCTTACACTTTTTGTTTTCCCTCTAGGGTTTTATCACACATATTCCTAATGGTCCCACCTCTCCTCTCTCACTAGGGTTCCTGGCTGCCCTTTCTCCCTGACCCAAGGGTAGTGAAGATGCCTGGATATTCTTAGCACGACAGAGGCAGCTTCAGTCTCTCAACAAAACTTTACTAAAAACATGAAATAAAGTGATGACAGAAAATATAGATAACGTAAAAAATAGTCACATTTTCAGCATGTATTTTTTTTTTTTTATTTCAAGGATGCCAACAAAGGGAGAATGGGGTCTTACTTACTGAGTGTAAGAAAGGGCTCCTCCTTAGATAAGAACACTTAGTCTGGGAATTGTTGGTATAAATAAAAAAATAGCTTTTTCTTCACTCCCAGACTCCTGGGCCTATTACCTATAAGTTCTGTTTGGTTTTCTGATCTTCAGAGTGAGTCTGTTAAACTCTTCAAAATAAAACATTGTCTTGGGTCAACACTCCTGACCAGAAAGTTACACACACTATTTTTAGTGTGACCTTGGGTATACTACTTTATATGCCTCAGTTTCCTTATTATAATATAGAAAAAATAATACTGTATATTTTACTGCAGTTTTTAAAGAATTAAATTAATTCAAGTGAAGTTCTTAGACAGGCTTAGAATCGTGTTATTGTTGTTGCTATTGACATTCCAGAGCACAAAAGAATGACCTATCTTTTCCTGGCTCATCTCTAGCCATCAATGGAATATTTAGTGCAGGTCTACCCAAACTCATTTCTCGAGAAATTATCTTATAAACACGTACCCACAACCATTCCATAGCAGCATAATCCCCTAACTTTTCAACAACAGTTCATTTAAAAAATCATTGATTAATCACCTACTATCTTCCAAATACTAGAATCAGTGCTAATGTGATCAGAGGTAATGATGAGGAAAAAAGAAAGAAAATGAAGACACAATGCTTGCTTTTATGAAGAAATAAACATCAATGCAGATGCTCAGTAAAATTGCTGTCTGCTTTGGAATCACATGTGTAGCAGTCAATCTCTAAAGATGGTTCCCAATAAATTATGGCTCCAGGTCTTCAAGACCCCTCCACCCATAATAGATCTGGGCTTCCTGTGATTCAGCTTAGCCAACAGAAGATGGTGGAAGTAACACCATAGCAATTTCAGGTCTAAGCCTTAAGAAGGCCCATCAGGTCCTACTTTTGTGTTTTGGGGTAGCCTTGATATGCCATGAAAGTGATCCAGCTACCTTGCTGGAGAGGTCCCCATGGAAAGGCAATGTGGAGAGGGAGAGGTCTTCCAACTACATGGAGAGAGAAAGCTCTAGCCATTCTCCAATCTTAGCCAACTTCCCCCCTCCCCCACCCCCCCAAGGTCCCAGACACGTGTATGAGACAAGCTGTCCAGTCAGAAGTCCAGGTGACTACAGACTCAGCCACTTTCACCCAGAGCAAGAGCAGCTCAGCTGAACCCAGTCCACCACAGAATTATGAAAGGCAATAAAATGCTTTCTGTTTTAAGCCACAGAGTTTCACAATAGTTTGTAATGCATAAACAGAAAGATAACCCCATGAGAATATCTTCTTTGCCATAAATAGATAGATGACCTTGGTGAAATTCTTTAACCTTCATGAGCTCAGTTTCCTCAACTCTAAAATGGAATGATAGTGATACTTTACAAGGTTATTGTAAACATCAGATAAAACTCTTTGTGAAACTTCAAAACTAGTGTTAATAAATGGTGGCAATTATAGATGGTTAGAGGTTGTTAGTTTTCTGACACATTCCCAGGAGGATTTTCATTTCAAATAAGGATCCTGAAGACCATGAGGCTTATCACCAAGTTGCTTTTCACATTAGACCAAAGGCTGCTTCCTCCCTGTAAGTGGATAAACTCAAGACTGAATGTGAACAGCTTTCTTTCCACACATAGAATTCAGGAGATAAGAACCTATTTAACATTTTCTAAATTAAAAACCAAAAATCATCTTGTTTTATTTTATATGAGTAAGATAGGCATTCAGCTGTTATATTAACAGTATGTAATTAAAGCTGTTGTTAACTATGGCATCACAAAGTTCTCATTCTTGCCTCCATCTTACTGCTTCCTGAGAACCTTTGAGATTTGTAAAATAAATGATGCAAAACCTGGGATGTTTGGGGTATGACATATCTCATTTATTTTCACTGTCATCACTCACCATGGTATATAATACCTGCTCCCTGCAGACTGAAACATTACAGATGTTTTCAAAATATCGGGCTATAGAGAGACCTCTTAAATTTCTCTCCTGCTTAGTTTCAGTTTAAGTCCCCACCCGCCAAGTTTCTACATATGTGTACTTTAACATTGAGCTTCTTGTGCATTTGCGCCTGGCACCAGCTGTCCACCCAACATTCAGCCACGACAAACTTGCAAAGAGCTCTGGCATTCTGTGATTTATGGAAGATTGAAGAACAAGGAGGCAAAAGATAAAAGTAGTTATAACTATTCATTAGTTTTTGGTATGTCAGATAATTTGTGCAATGGCTTCGGGGCTTTAATTGAATCACTTTTCCCACCTTGTCTTAATTTTAATTACGCAGCAATCATTTCTACCACCCTGTGCAAAGGAACCATATGAAAATGTGACATATGACAATATACATTTACCTAAGCTCCAGGACTACAGTGACCTACAGGCAATTAGCTACTGCCTCTAGCATCGAAACGACCAATTAAAGAGTTAACGAAATGCCCTCCAAATCACCTACAAGCACAGGATTTTGGGACTGCCGGGAACATTGCACTTCAACTGATATAATTTTTGACTGACTGATTTAGTAAGTCTACATCTGCTAAAATTCCAGACTCATGCCTGTAAAACTGAGGAGTCAGGTTTTATGAGGTGTTTTCACTGTCATTAAAGATGATCCCACCTTAGCCCTTTTCCTAACAAGACAATTGTGCACCAGTCATTATGAGGCGTGATCCTAGCTTGTCATCATGGAAACAAAAGGCTTGCTAAGTCAATGAGGATGATACTGAGTTCATCTCAAGGATGTAAGACA
>NW_005871054.1:4319600-4320880 GCF_000147115.1 Myotis lucifugus | reverse complement strand
TTTATTACTTTCTGCATGCGAGGCTGCTTTCTTTGCTACGATTCTATTTTTTCATAATCATTTCGGTGCAGCTGACTGTGGGCTTCACCTCGGAACGATTCAGACCCATAATATACCTTCCTCGTAGGGTACTTGAAGAAATTCCTAAGTGGCACGTACCCCGGAGATGTCTTTCTCCCTATTCCCCTCTCTTTTTTCAGGCTTTGACGTCCCCGTCTGTCTGGCGATGCGCGGGAGGGAGGAAGGCACGGAGGTAGGAAGGACGGAAGGAAGGAAGGAAGGAAGGAAGGAAGGAAGGAAGGAAGGAAGGAAGGAAGGAAGGAAGGGAGGGGGGAAGGAGGGGGGAGGGAGGGAGGGAGGGAAGACATGACATTTAAAAATATCTTTTGAAATTTAATATTTAAATTCCAATTTTAAGCCTTCATAGTAGCTTTCTATAATTCAGAACTGGAAAAAGCTTATGGGAAAGGAAAACAACAATTAACATCATGACTCTTTTTGAATTATGCTAGGCTTCGTCTGAGATATTCTCTCTCCAAATGCAGAATTCCTACTAACAGTTGTATGGGTTGGATTTCCCTGGCACTAAAACCTGATATAAGGATTTAGTCAATAAGTGATTCCACAAACACCTAGGAGTGGATTGAGGAAGGAGGCAGGAAAAGGAAGGGAGCCAACAGAGTGTGTTTATAAGTCATTTACAACTGTGCTCAACTGGAGCTCAATCCTGCTGGAGGCCACTGGATGACAGTGTGGAACCTGCAGAGCTTTCCCACCTGAAGGCCAAAAAAGCTGCTGTATTTATCCACCAACTTCGGTCGGTCACTGGCCAAGAGTGCACTCAGATATTGGCTCCCAGAACTCTTGCATTCCCCATACGAAGGCTGGACGTGCTCCAACAGCCAGAAAAAGTGTTCAGGCAGAGTTGGGTGCTTACAGAAGAAAGCTTTCAACATGCACAGAATGGTGAGCATTGAGGCAATCTGGGTAGGACACTGAATATTTGCTATAAAAGCTGACCCAAAATTAACTGTGTCTGAGCAATACCACGTTGTGTTATGGGACTTGCTTCATCTAGTCCAGTGGTTCTCAACCTTGGCTGCACATTAGAATCACCTGGGAATCTTTTTAAAATCCTGATTTCTGGGCCTCATCCTCCAGAAATTCTGTTCTTGTACTAATGTTGTGTCCCACCCATAACAAAGAAACAGAATTTCCGGAGTATGATTTCTCAGAAATCAGGATTTTAAAATGTTGCCAAGCCTATTCTGAGGTGCAGC
>NW_005871054.1:4117221-4319500 GCF_000147115.1 Myotis lucifugus | reverse complement strand
ATTATACCTTGGATGGTAAAAGTGACCTGTTTGCCTGTTGTTACCCAATTTGATCTCGAAGATCTGTCCTTTGTGTAGAATACCTCAGAGCATCACCCTTGCTCTTCGGAATGTCACAGAGTGGGCGGGGGGGGGGGGCAGGGAGGGGCAAGAAGCTGCATATGCTCTATAGGAGAGCTCATTAGTTTTCTGTAAATCACATATTTGATTGGGCTGAGCACCTGATGGAGTAAAACCTACCAGAAATATGTTTGTCAAATTAAAATAAATTGGGACAGAAGGTTTGATGACTAAATATGTTTGAGATGCAAAAAATATAGTAGACAAAATCAAGGCTTATAAAAATCTAGACCAAATCCAACCAGTGACCAAAACACTTCTCTCAGCTACTTTTGCTAGGACTTATATGTACACATTAAACACTGCAAGGATAAACACATAAAAATTGAGAAATGAAAAGGCTATGTTGGATCTTACTTTGGATTCATGCAACTTAAAAGGGGCTCTCGTCTATTGTTATTCTTAGCTGAAGATCAATTCTAAAGAGTGGTCCAGACACCACAGGAAGAGAAAAATCATTTTCCAGATGCCTTCCTTCTTCTTTCTGATTTCTTAGCAGTAATCCCAGGAAACTGTCTATCAGTCCATCAAAATATGAGGAGCACTTGTATCACGTCAACAAATAACTGCTTGGTACCTTCTAAATGAAAGATCCAGCTCCTGACTAAGGCCCAGAGAAGCTGAAGAAACTGCAGGGTTATGATGTTTCACACCTGCTGGATATGGACTGATGAATGGATTGGTTGATTAAGTTATTGAACTAAATGAATGAAAGGACTCCTATAGCCCAAATTTTTATGGACAGTCACCTGTCTTCTCTATCCTGTAAAATCCATATCAACTCTGATGCTTCATACATGTTGTGGACGCTTCATAAATGATCACCAATGTCATGAAAAAAAAAAAACAAGACACACTGCAAAGATTTGTTCAGTATGAGTTGCTACAGTAAGACCTAAGATTCTTGAAGTGTTGCAACGATTTTCTCAGTTAAGGGTTAATGGAACACACAGATGAGCAAAACTCTTTAAAACCCCATAGCACCACTCTAGCTAGGCCCTGCAATCCTTGCTTCAAAAACTTAGATATTTCCAACTCATCTGGGAAGACTTTCTAGATTATGAAACAAGTAGTTCTTGCTATTTTCTCCCACATGTTTCTTCCCTGTCATGCCAGATAATCCTCTACTCACAAAATTAAGTTTTGGCTTCTTTCTACAAATTGTCTTCACATTTATCTTCACATTTCAACATTCTGTTTATGTGTTTTTGCTAATATAGACCACCCACTGCACTTCTGCTGTAAAAACACCTTCTCTTGAGAGAGTTCATTCATATCCAAATTGGTGAAATCAACAGGGCACACAAGTTAGGCATTTTACTGATAAGTTCATTTTAGTCTGAAAGTTTGAAACAATTTCTTAGAATTGTAGTAGATTTTTGGGGCTTGACTAAATGTATATCAATTTCATTCAGAGGCCTGTTCAAGGCCCACTTTTATATAGTTGACCTTATCATCTCTTCTGTTTTATTGAGCTGCTGCTGATATTTTTAGATTAAAAGGTCCTAGAAGAGAAGGATTGTGAACACAACCTTATTTACTCCTAGACAGAATAAAGATTTGCTACCATGTCTCAGGGTTATAAGTCTTTGAGGTTGGGCTTTCCAAGTTGCACATCTGCTACTCCTATTCTTTCTATTGCCATTTCTCCTTTCTATGATCAACAAACAGAATAAATTGGTTTAAAAATGGTATATGTAAGACTGCATTTCAAAGAATATATGCTTAAAATATCAATACCTTGCAAATAAGTAATCTATTACATCAAAATTTATTGTAAGTCACTGAAACCAGAAATTTTCTTGAGAGCAGAGAGCAGATCTTGGAAAAGTGTATTACTAGACACTGAAAAGAGAGAAAGTCAGGCAGGAAGTCGACTTGAAGATGTCTGTACCAGTTATCTCTCAACATACTAAAGCAGTTCAGTGGCATACAATACAAGGTATATATTTTTGCTATAAGTCTATGTTTTTGTTAGGTAGCTCTGCCTATTTTGTGTAGCCTTGCTCATACCCCTGCAGTAGGCAGGAGGGTCAGCTGGAGAACTGATTGATTTGACACAGACTTGGTTCGAATGACCTGGCCCTGGTCCATGTTGTCTCTCTTCCTCTACTAATCTAGTCAGGAAACATTCTCATGGGGCAGAAGCCCAAGACAGAGAACACAAGTCTTCTTGAGGCTTAAGCTCAAAACAGGCACACCTACACTATCATTTACACCACATCTACTGGCCCAAAGCAGTCACAAAACCAACCTAACTCCAGAGGAGTGGAGTAACAGACCCCCATCTCCTGTTGACAAGAGGTGCAAAGTCCCATTGCAAAGGACATCGATAGAACAATTTATCTAGTACAGCAACTTAATCTAGGTAATTGATTTAATCTAGCACAACAACCTTTACTTCTCTTACAAATTAATTCAGGTAAATAAAAAAAGGGTTTTAAAAAGCAAAAAATAGAACCAACCCTCTTAAATCAATTGCCAATAGGAGAGAGAAGGAACAATTGTGTATTCATTTATTCAAGAGACATTTACCAGTTGTCTACTATGTTTTAGACTTTATATTGAGTACACATATGATTCAGATATAGCCAGTTTTGAAATAGTTTACAATCCCATGAGTTTGCATACAGCAAGTGTCATTTGGACAGTGCTTTGCACATTGTGATAGGTACTCAATGAATATTTGTTGGTCAATGATCGGATAAACACTAAGGAGACCATGAGGTTGTCAGATCGCAAAAGTTATCTTCTACTCCATAAGACTTTTGGGATGACATTCCTTCAGTGTGTAGAATATGCTAGCAAATGAAGAAAATTTAGATGTCTAAGAGATTAATATGCACACTTAATTTCCCAGTATAACCCTCTACCTCTACCTCTACCTTTACCTCTATATATCTCTATCTTGTGGGGCCAAAGTTAAAACCTTCCTATTCCTTAGGCAGCAGTTAGTAGTATGATGTGGGAGCCTCTCAGAGATCAATGGCCGAAGAGTCCAGACCAGGGCAGGAGCCTCAAGTCATGCAGCATCTGAAAGTCCCCTAATTGCCAGGTCAGAGAAAACAGAGATCACCTAGGATGTGACTCTGTGTTCTCCCTTCAGTATGTCATCAAGGATAGACCCAAGAAGTAAGAAAGAGACAATGCAAAGTTATCCATGGGTTATGCACATATGCATACAAGGTCTTTGGTTGATTACGTCCCACCCACCCACCCTCACCGCCTTCCCTTTGAGATTCCATACTCTGTTCCATGCCTCGAGACTCTGGATCCACTCTGTTCACCAGTTTATTTTGTTACTTAGATTCCACATATGAGTGTGATCATGTGATACTTGACTTTCTCTGACTGACTTATTTCACTTAGCATGATACTCCCCAGTCCCTCCTCCTTTCTCAATGGGTAGGATATTCTTCTTTTTCACTGCTGCATAGTATTCCATGGTATAAATGTACCACCTTTTTTATCCACTCATCTAATGATTGGCACTTGGGCCATTTCCATTATGCATAACCCATGGACTCAGACAATAGGGTGCTGAAGACCTGGGGGGGGGTTGCTGGAGGGGGTTAATGGGGGGGAAAGGGGGACAAATATAATACTTTCAACAATAAAGAATTAAAAATAAATAAAACTACCTTATTTGCCTGAAAAACAAACAAAAAACAAAGTTATCCATATTTCAATGTATATGTACACATACACACACATCGTACATTTTTACACACACACACACACACACACACACACACACACACACACATCCAAGCAATCATTCCACAGTGAAGAACCTTTGGTCTCGGGTTTGCTCTTGGAGAATCTTTCTAATCTTTCTCAGACATCTTTGTGGAGGTCTAGAGCCACGCAAAGTGAGGAAGCCTGTAAGCCGGAGCTGAGGCCCCCTTTGATTTGAAAAGTGAATCGCAAGATAAAAACAATCAGTGCACACCAATGCCACATGGTTACCTATGTGTGTGTGTGATTGTGTGCATGTGAACACACGTGAGTAGGCCTGTGTGTAATGGGGCATTAACACCTATTCACAGGAATTGCTCTGCTTTATGAGTTGGGACTTTTTTATTTTTAAAGAAAACCAAGCCACATGTTTTTCCTTTCCATTCTCAGCAGTTTACAGATGCTGAATTCTTATTTAGGAATAAATCTCAATGCATCATTCAAATATCCTTGAGCTGAGCACATGCTATGCACATCATGAATACATATACTCACTGCATGGTCCTTTGTGAGGGTTTTGAAAACAGTATCTGAAAGAGTGACTGTGGGTCTCCACCCGAGGACGTGCACTTGGCGAGTGTGATAGAGCCAATTCTGGCCACTCATTTCCTCTTTCACAGGCCCTGTTCCTTCTAGAACATTTCAGAGATTCTACTACATAGTTAAAATGTAAACCACAATCTCTGGACCCCTTACCAATTATATATTTCCATCTGTCCAAGGCAGATTATTCTTGTGGATCTTCAATATATGACTCACAAATAGATATATTTATTTTTTTAAATATTTTTAATTTATTTCAGAGAGGAAGGGAGAGGGAGAAAGAGAGATGGAAACATCAGTGACATGACAGAATCATTGATTGGCTGCCTCCTGCACACCCGCTACTGGGGATCAAGCCCACAACCTGGGCATGTGCCCTAACTGGGAATCGAACTGTAACCTCCTGGTTCATAGGTCCATGCTCAACCACTGAGCCACACTGGCCTGATACAAATAGATATATTTTTAAAAGATTATGACTTTACACTAGCTAATTTCATCCTCCTCTAGGCTTGTTTGTGGTTGATGAAATTAAATTCCAGAGCCTGGTGTAATCTGTATTACTACTATTTACCTACTAGAAACATTCGCAAATGTGCAGTTCAACAACAGCAATCCATTCAGAAAGCACCTTCTTGCTATCACCGTCACTCCTAGTTAACAATGTTGAGGACTGGTTTCCCTACCTTTTTCTTCAGAAATATGAAACAAACATTTTAGAAAATTGGTCTCTACAACTCAGAAAATTTAGCCTAGAAGACTGCACATCCTTCTCTCTTTTCCCATTTGAGATACCGGATGATCTGAAGACATTTACTTCTTAATATTATTTTTTCTTTTATTACATCTCCCCATCCTGGAAAGCTAAGATAAAAAACACCAGATCTATAAGGTAGAAGTCTTACATTCCCCAGTTTGGGGCACATAAGGTTTTTCTGATAAGCTCTTTCATGTGAACCTGAAGCTCATTTACGCAATGGGGCACCCAAATGACTTCAAGTGCCCTTTTCCAGATCCGATGGTCTTTAGATTGTTTTGATCTGTGAAGTAACAGATATCTGAAAGCATGTGTTATTTGAAACATAAAGCAGAACATGAAACATTTGCATCTCATTACCATTTTATAAAGATTGCCTTTGAGATGCAAAAGGTGTAACAATTGTTAGCAGAGAAGTGGTTCATGTAACCCTCTATCTCCACAAACTAATATTAATGGCATTAAAATAAATAAATAAACATAGTTTGTTTAATGTCTATTCATTCAAAGAAAAAATATATATATTTGTGATAGTTCAGAATCAACATGCCTCATTACTTACTCCCTAAATTCTAAAATCTCAACTTGGAATGCAATTTTTGAGTGCCTTACATGTGTTCAATTGAAAGCTTATATTTTAGGCAAATGTTTTTAAGATTAAATCTTTAAATGAAGATGAAAACAATTTTACTAAATAAAAATGCTAGAATATTTATTTAAATATATTAGAAAGTAACATGCAATTCATTACCAACTTTTCCAGGTGCATGATGACCAACAAACTAATGGGTATATTTAGAAAACCTACAATATGCTGAGTTACAAATAAAATGTACAATCTACTTCTCAACCGTGTGTACCTTATAATAAAGTTGGGGAGAGAAGAGCAAAGATGTGGAGATGAGAGAATAAATCAGTCGTGGTTTAAGAGGGCTCACTCGACCAGCACTGAAATGAGCTAGAGTTGGGATAGAATCTGCTGAGTCATGTCTGTTTTTTCCCTGTAGAGAAATCAATGGCAGCAGCAAGACCAGTTGATGACAAGGAAAGAGAAGAGGGTGTGATGAACCTGCAACCTCAGCCTTCCAGAGCCCGTGGATGCTGCTGTGAACTACACACAGAGGGGTCACCTGAACACTTTCGAATGGGAGAGGAAAAAATCTCTCTTCGAAATTCCCGTTAGTCAAAGGGTTTCATTACCTTTTGAGACTCAAACAACTTCTGCTTACCTCTCTAGCTTCATGTCTCATCCCAACCCCTTTGTTACCTGACACCTAGTCATGTTTAAATAATTTTAGTCCCAAATAGATATTATGCTCTTGGTCCCTGCAATGTTGCTCTTCTGGTGCCTCTGCCTGGAAAGTGCTGCTGAATATTTTGGGGCTCCATTAACTACTATAGACTTGGCCTTGAATGCATCTTCAGTGGCCCCTGTGCCTGGGTTAGTTGCTTCCCAACTATGCACCCCCATTTCAATCTATAGTGACCATATTCAAACATTTCTTACCTTTCTTTATGAAAATTAAATAAATTAGCACATGGTAAACACCTAGACTAGTATCTAGCATGTCATACTTGAGAAACATTAACCATTATCATTTTCTTGCAGTCTTTTTAAATTATCTGATTCCTCAATATTTTCCCTCACCAACATCTGAGCTAGTTTCTGTCTTGTTCACCAATGCAACCCATTACCTAGTACTGTGCCAGGCAAATGGTGCATGGAAGAGAAAGTGTTTTAGTTATTATACATATCCCTTGGTATTTAGATTTAATTCTTTGCCCTTTCCTCTACAAGACTTCCCTTTCAAAACTCCAAACAAGATTCGGCTTTTCCAAAATATAAAAAAAATGAAGAAGGAGGAGGATATGAGAAAACCTGTTGCAAAAAAAAATATTCCACTTCCTATTATCATAAACAATAAGTAGTTTGGATTTTGTGGGACCTGTAATAGGTTGTGTGTGTGTGTGTGTGTGTGTGTGTGTGTATGTGATTTTTTTTTTATTTAATCACAGTTTTGAGCATATTGCTCAGGTCTGAGTTCTTGTTTCAAAAGAGGGAATAGCAAACTTTAAGAACATATTTAGGTGAGATCATATGATACTTGTCTTTCTCTAACTGGCTGATTTCACTTGATACTCTCCAGGTCCCTCCATGCTGTCTCAAGAAAATCTGATATATATACAAAGGCATATCATTTTTTGTATGGACATTTACAAATGTCCATTTGTAAATGGACATTTAGATTTTAGACCTCTGGCCTCCAGAGCTGTGAGAGAATTTGTTATGGCAGCCAGGAGGTCAAATGAAATAACACTTGTAGAACATGCCACTGGTTCCTGGAATATTCTCATTCATTTACTCCTTCAATCATTTATTCAACAAATATAAGAATCTACCATGTCCTAGGACTGTCCTCAACACTAGGAATATGTGGGCAAAAAGGAGTTAGATATGAGGAAATTACACTTATAACTTTATATAGCCTTCTGTTACAAGGTGAGTTTCCTTGTCATTGAATCTCCATAGCAACTTTGTGTTGCTATTAAAATGCTTTCCTTGTTTTGATGAAACACACACACAGCCAAACACCATAGTTCTAATTTCCACTCATACCACATTCTAGAATTCCTCTCCTTCACATCCTTGCCAATTTCCACTTTCAGTGCAATCCCAAATTCGTCTGCATGGGGAACAAACTCTAAAGCAGCAGTAAATATAAATGGGCAATCGACATTGCAAAGTGTTTGTAATGTTTGTCTCAATAGAAAAAGCAAGCTAACCTTCATTCTAATTTTGTCCCATCTCTCTGCATTCTGGAACATCATTTGTAAACTGGATATAGGTGTTTGGTATTTCGTCCTCATTCACATTTATCAGTTTTATTTGTTTTTGACTTCTCTAGCCCATGTAAATGTCTCCTGCCCATGGGAAAGAGCATAGGTTTTAGTAATCTTATGATGAGAACACCCTTGTTGGTAACAGATACTGACTCTAATGATATTCAACCCATGGAAGGGAGGTTATTTTCTTGATGGAAGTTTTTCTCCTTAAATTCAGTTACAACAGAGAATAGAAAACAAACTTTGTAACATTCATAGCACCTGCAACTTGAGCATAATATCTTGCCCTAAATAGGATTAAAACTGAGATAACCCATAATATCCAGATCATAGTTCCCTGTGTCACTAGGATATATGTGTCCTGCTCTTTTGCTTTCTAATTCCTTGCTTTTATAAAGTAAATTTTTCATCACCAGTTTCTTTTACGTTTTGTGAAGATCCTAGAAGAGACATTTCTTTCAGGAAGTGACTGTTATGACAGTATTATAAACAGCCAGATATATCCGGATTAATATAAATGTCCTGCAAGTGACAATTTGCCCCCACCAGAAGTGATGCTTTAATAAGATTGAACAATTTACCTGAGAAAAGCTCTTGACAGAGACAGAAACTGTGTCACTTGTTCAAAGCAGGGACTCAGACAAATATTTTCATCTGGCTGTTGCTCAATGCCTGACTTTAAGCTACACATCATTCACGTTTTTATCCATCACACTGTTAAGCGTGGCCATTGTAACCAACAGGAGCGAACTGCAGAGCTGGAAATGGTGTGTTCTGTTCCATCTAGCAGACAGTTGATGAGATGGACTTCAAGGGAGTGGACAAATGGATTAATTGGGTTCAGGAAGAAAAGGGAGCCAGAAGAAAAGTAATGGTATCAGCTACCAGGCAATGCTAGGTTGGGTCGCTCTGTCTTTTTCTAAATCTTGGAATCAGGCCAGGGTCACTGATTCTAATTAGCAACAGACCAGCTCCTTATCCCACACAGGTCCTGGGGAGCTGAAGAAAATGAACCTGGTCTGCCAAGTCGGAGCTTGCGTTTAATTTGGGGAGGGAAATGGGGAGACTGCACTTGGCCAAAGCCTCCTGCTGGGCTCTCTCTTGGGCACCAAACAGCCAGAGGAGGGTAAAGAATGGGTAGAAAATAAAACACAATGAGGGAAGGGGGATAAATTACGGATTTCGACAAAGCTGTGGGGGAAAAGATGAGGGAGAAAAAAGGAAGAAGGAGGTAGGGAAATGCCAGACAACCCAAGGTAATAAAATCAAAGACAACTGTTCAAAGCACATCCGTTCCTTCTATCTCATTTTGTTGTACTTCCTACTTTCATAGCGATCTAAAGGTCATTTATTTAATCATTATATATCTTCTAAGAATTCCAATCAATGGATCAAGCATTGTATGAGTAACTTTGCCTACATAATTTTGTTTAATCCTTGCAGCAATCCCATGTAATCAGCTATTTTACATGTAAAAATTCTGAGATTTAGGGGGGGAAAAAAGCAAGCTTCACCTGCAGTTTGTGGCAAAGTCATAACGCAATTCCAGGTCTGTCTAATTCCAAAGCTCATGGACTTTTCACTACACCAACAGAATAAAAATAGTAAGAGAGTGTCTCATTAACGCCTGCAAGGGGGAATTTTTAAAATCAATAGTTTAATTTTAATAGAAAGACCAGTGCTGGAACAATGCATTGCTTCAGGGAACATCCCACTGAGATGAAGGTCCAGGAAAAGATGCTGCTGCTCGTTTTAATATTTCTTGTGAAACTTCCAACAGGGGAAACTGGTGACTATTGCTTAAAAGTTTCCTGGGATGGAGCACCTGGAAACAGGCACTTTCATTATGAGCTACCATGAAACCGACATATAAAATTGAAAATACGTGTATAAAATGTATACTTGCTGCTAATTTAGACATTGTACATCACATCCTAGTTAGAAAGTGTATTTTCTAATAAGCACTTGCCAAAGAAACAATTTAAATTGAGAGCATAATGTGTTGACTATTATTTTTCTATAGTGTCCCCCTTGATGAGTATTCATTCCACTTCAGGATACCAGGTTTTCATGCAGAATTTGAAAGGGGGAAGGTTTGTTCCCCAATGAGCTTGATGTTTTGAAATACAGGATGAATCGTGATTGAGATGGTAAAAGTTGCAAAACCTCTCACTTCCCACTATTTAATTATAAGAAGTTTGAGATTCTCACAGGAAGTTCAAATCCTCACTTGACTAGATAGTTTAGAAATCTGAATTTACAAAAATTCATGAATAATTGCCCAAAAGCAGCATATAAGGAAGCATGGAAAGAACATAGCAGAATACGTCGAAAAATTCATTTTGTGGCTATTTTCTTCACTTCCATATTAGCTTGGAGTTCCCTACTATTTCAGTTTCTATGTAATTTTTTTCTCCCAGTCCTTTAAAATACATGCCTAACTGCATTAATTTCAACTCTAAACAAATGTGCAACATTGATTACTACCCTCACCCCCCCACTCCCCCCCCCGCCCCCCGGGCAAATCCATGATAACTGGAAGTGTGAGTTTACCTTTGGAGCCTTCCTATGAGTAGTGAGACATTATAGAGTTTTGACTTCTGGAAACTGAGTTACAAGGGAATACATCTTGTATCACTGTTGTACCCAATAGTCTCTGTTTCCCTTCAAAATCCACTCTTCTGTTCCATATTCCAAAGCCTGGCCTCCTTGGCCCCACTCCCCAGGGCCCTCTTCAACTCAGTTTCTGATGCAGTTGGGCCAGTGGGAGGCAACCGCTGGGAGCTCAGAGAGTGGGAGGAGGGCTGGCTGTGTGTTATATTGTCCCTGCCTTCCTGCTCCCTCCCCATGAGCTGTGGGCAGTGGCTCCTATCCGGAAGGTCCTGCCCAATGGTGTATTCATTTCCTAGAGCTGCCATAACAAGTTACCTTAAACTGGAAGGCTTACATCTACAGAAATTTATTCTCTCACAGCTCTGGAGGCCAGAATTCCAATCAAGGTGTCAGCAGGGCATGCGCTCTCTGAAAGCTCTAGGGGGGATTTATTTATTTATTTATTTTCTTCTTCCAGCTTGTTCTTCTAGGCATTCCTTGGCCTTTGGCTGTGTAGACCAACCTCT
Organism: Myotis lucifugus; assembly: GCF_000147115.1. NCBI lineage: Eukaryota > Metazoa > Chordata > Mammalia > Chiroptera > Vespertilionidae > Myotis > Myotis lucifugus. The sequence continues at coordinate 4,308,379 of NW_005871054.1, read as the reverse complement.
TCCCATAGCCTTCTTCTCTTCTGCCCTCTGTGTCTTCTCTTCTTAGAAGGACAGTTACCATTGGATTTGGGGCCCACCTGTACAATCTAGGACAGTGGTCGGCAAACTGCAGCTCGCGAGCCACATGCAGCTCTTTGGCCCCTTGAGTGTGGCTCTTCCACAAAATACCGACTTCTGCGCATGGGCCACGAAGTTTCAATCGCACTGTACGTGTGCGCCCACATGTGGTATTTTGTGGAAGAGCCACACTCAAGGGGCCAAAGAGCCACATGTGGCTCGCGAGCCGCAGTTTGCAGAGCACTGATCTAGGATGATCTCACCTAGAGGTGTTTAACTTAATTACATTTGCCAAGACTTTTTCTAAGTCAGGTCACATTCACAGGTTCTGGGTGGGTGTATCTTTAGAGGGGCCATCTTTCAACCTACTATAAACGGCTGTAGCTCCCAAGGGTCCTGGTTGTTGTACACTTCTCTTCTCCCTTAGGCTTCCCCAGTTGCTAGGACCTCCATGCCACACCATTCGTGGGTGATCCCCTTAACCTGCCCAAGATTCAAATCTCAGAATCCCTAAATTAGACTTGCTTACATTATCTTGTTAAATGTACATGGACCCTGACTAAGACAATTATATAAATTATATACTAGGCTGTTGAAGATATTTAAAAAACTAAACATGATCTTATTAATCAAGATTCAGGCACGAATTCTCAATTTCAGCCATAGACTCACCCACCCTCAATGGAATATGTCTTCCCTGATTCATGCAGCAGAATCAATCACTGAGAACTTGAGAACACACCTACAAAAAAGCCACAGGGGCAGACTAATCCTCTGTGCTCTGTGATAGCTAGACTTTCTAATTTTGGCACTCTTCCGAAAGGAAGGAGTCATCTCTATAATGAAGGTCTCCTCACCCGCCTCTAAAACATAATGAACTTCCATAAACACATTTACATGTTTTTAAAATTCCCCCAAATAATAGTACAACTCAGGGAAGCAAACTGTATTAAAAAGAATGATTTGACACCATATACATCAATCACCTAAATTATTACAACATACTGGTTTTTTTTTTTACAAATTTTAAGCAATTTCTTTGATATTGTGGAAACAGCACCTATACTCATTTGTGTGTTCACTCCTTTCTGATGTTTAAACAGTCATTCTCCCCCTCACTGCTGATCCAGCTCTATAGGAACATATTCAAAACACAACCTTATTTGCCTAATTAAAGAGAATTCTGGCACGGAATTCAGAGACTGATATTTTCAAATACCCGTTTTCTCATTTGTAGAATAACTGTGTTGGACGTGATGATTTGATCATTTAGGCTGCTTCCTGGACTGTACTGAAATTTACATAAATTGGCAGGGAGAACTCAGCCACTCTATCATGTCATCACCATGATGTCACAAGGAATCCTAAGGCCCTGAGGGTTCTCAATGAGTAAAACAAAGTTGTTTAACTTTCCAACTAAATTTGGAAAGTGTTCTATGTGTCCGAATAAAATTCTATTCATGGAATCTGCCTCCTGCTGATAAAGGCCCAAACTAGTCTAAAACTCCCTGCAGCCACTTCAGCAAGTTCAAATCAAACACCGACCACACGAGCACAAAAACAAGCAAATGCACAGAAATAGGTCTCATTGCTACTCCTGGACTCCCCCTGTTGTGTGGGGTGCTTAACTCTATCAAGTTCCATTTGCTTCACAGGTCCCTAGACGCCTCTTCCTGCCGGGTGTGTGAACATAGAAAAACTGGATGCACATAATTATATTTGAACTATGTTGTTAACAGAAGGTCTATGTCAGTGATGGCGAACTTATTTTTTTGGTTGATTTTTCTTTGTTAAATGGCATTTAAATATATAAAATAAATATAAAAAATATAAATCTTTGTTTTACTATGGTTGCAGATATCAAAAAATTTCTATATGTGACACGGCACCAGAGTTAAGTTAGGGTTTTTCAAAATGCTGACACGCCAAGCTCAAAAGGTTAGCCATCACTGGTCTATGTCATCATTCATTCATTCATGCCAAATCTCCCATTTATATTTCAAAAATAATGCTTACTATTTTCTAGACAAACTTCAAATATAAGATCATCCCTTAAAAAAAAAATCTAGAGTAAATCTTCCATTTATGGTGACCATGGAACAATTTAAGGGAAGCAGTGAAAGAAAAATGATATTGAACAAATGGAGGAAATGCATATACAAGTGTGCATACATGCATATCCATATGCATATGTGAAATATGTGTGTATATATTTAAAATTATGCTTTGAAAGGCATTTGCCAAAATTCAAAACTGCATGTAAAAATAGCTCCATGTCTGTATCAGTTAGTTTCTTTTGGAAACTTTAAAAAAATATAATATTTTTTGATGGCTCTATCCTGTGCTGCCCAGCTACATTAAGATAACAGCAAACTACATTCTTATGGCTGTCATAACATTTAGCTTGGTGCTGCTTGCAATGTGAGTAATCTATTAAGATATATAAGGTGCAAAATGCCGCCTTTGTGTCTTGGAGTTCCAGCTATCAGCTGTAACATCCAAGTGCAATTACTGCCAGTGTGGGGCCTGGCTGCTTCCCACCGCGGCCCTCATAGGCCAGAGAGTTTGCAGCAGTGACCCCTGGCAGCCTCAGCCACCGCCACTGGGGCCGCCCAGAGCTCCTTCTCCTGGTCTCTGCTCCCTCGACTCCCTCCCCTCTCCTCTTCCGTGCCTGTCATCAATCTTACTAAAATGACAGCAGACAGATGTTAGCCTTTGCAAAGATCAAATGAAATCTATGGCTTTGGGGCTATTCACCAAGGAGCAGATCAGTCTACACCCAATACCGGCACACACACCGGTGACAACCCACCTAGGATCAATTTGCCGGCCATCGCCAGTGTCTCTGCAAGCGTGGGCCACTCAGAAATGGATTTTGACAAAATTTAATCCTTTAGAGAGATTTGATGACGGACCGTTGGGAATTTCTTGCAAGTGTATGTCTGTGTATATGTGCACAGGCATTTGAAAATAATTACTAATGTTCAAGTTAGAGGAGACAGTATTTATTTTGGCCACACACTCAGGATTTTTAACCCCTTCTTTCAGAAGTTGGACGGTACCAAGGCCCCCACCCCCACCACTTGCCCTTGAGTTTTCATATTTCTTTGACTGAGCAAACATTACTCCATAGCATAACTATGCTGAATGTGCCCTTGTCTCATGCAATTTCTTAACATCAATGTACAGGACTATTTATCCCCAATAGAAATGTTTACCTAATCTGGAAAATGTCAGGCCAGATGGTGCACATGGTTGGGATTTCATCCGTCCTTTTTAACTCTTTCGGAAAGTCTTTTCTCCCCCCTGCTGCCCATTTGTTGTGGACCAGGCAGAAATGATGAAAGGGGATGGAAATCAGAAGAGAGAGGCCAGGGCGGGAAGGAAGTAGGAAGGAGCACAGATGGGACATGGGGGAGGCTTCTTCCCTGCTGAATGTGAAATCTTGCAAACCAAAGGCCAAAGAAGTCTCAGGATTAAGGCACCCTTTTATGCAGAGTTAGAGCAAATCCAGAAAAAAAAAGAAAAAAAGCAAACCACATCAACAGTGACCTAGAGATGAATATGATGTAATATGAATAGTAACATCCCCATTGGGCTACCTGAAATTCAGAGACCAAATTCCCTTTAGGCTCTTATTTCCCTCATCACCTCCTAGAAATAATGAAGTCTTAACTGCATGAAGAAAAGAGCAACCAAGCCTCCAGTACTTTGAGCTGAAGCAAATGTTTCTGTAATGTATCTTTCTACAGTATCTTAGGAAAAGATAGATAGCTATTTAAAATAAGCGATATCAAGGAAGAATAAACTATTATGTTTGTGCCAATGCTTATTCATGGTTTTATAACAAGACATATCTGTTTTCTTCATATAAATCTTGACTCTATATTTAGAGTTTGCAAACAATGATTCTAGTTTTTGGCTGCCTGCCACATCTGATAGAAAGCTGGGATAGCCGTACTACATTACTGTAACATTAAAAAATTCCCAAAATTTCATGTGTAGAACTTCCTAGCAGGCAAGAGAAAATAGAAAGTGTTCATGTGTATATAGAGAAGAAAGGGGGGAGGGTTACAAACTTTAGGGAGGGGCCTGAACTGATACTACTTTTATTGTCAATGGCCCAAAATTAAGGGGAACTGTTGGAGCTGTAGAAACCGCGTAGGGACTACCATTTCGGGTCTCTTCTGGCCTTCATTTCACCTCTAATCAAAAGACTCCCACTCTGTCTTAGCCACTCAGTCAATTCCTAAACAATGGTTCAGCAATCAACAAGCATTCAGGAAATAGTGCTGTTTTAACAGCATGAATAGCAATGTCAAGTAATATATTTTAGAACTTCGAGCTTCTTAAAGAAAATTTCTTTTCTCCCATCTCTTTCTTTTTATCCCTACTACTGCTGAAAAGCTTAATGGGTACCAGAAAATTGTCATTAGCTTAATTTTTTTCTTGGTCCCAGGAAAAGAGAAGAAAAAAGCAATAATTTCTAGGACAGCCAGTTCCATGGACTTTTATAATCTAGTATTTTGGGGGTGTGGCATTAGCTTAGGAGAATTCATTCATTCATTACAGTATATTCATTCATACATTCACTCAACCAAAAAAGTGCACCCTGCCATTTCCAAGCACTCTGCTGAGTACTGGGTTACAAGCTCAAAGAAAGGCAGGATCTCTCCTTCAAGGGCCGGCTATTCAGAAGGAAAAAGCAGTCAAGTCAACAGGTGCGGGTGTGATAGCACCTGGAGATCCCTGATCTCAGTGATTAAGGAAACCAGAAGACCCTGAGTGTCAGAGAAGGATATGAGAAGAGATATCTTCTGAGTCACCTTAAAGAAAGAAAAGGGCAGTTGTGGAAATCCAGGACAAAGGCAGAAGCTTGAGAGAGCAGATGAGTAGCTTGGTGTGGTCGGGAGTGGGGGTAGAGGTGGTGGTAGCAGACAAAGGCCAGACAAGTAGACCTTTAAGTCCTGAAGAGCCTTGGGCATCCAGTCTGGACAGAATGACTTCTGCAGCTGTAAAGCTGCCACTAAAATTCCAAGTAGGAACATTCTAATGGAAAGGATAGGGATGCCATGAAAAGATCTTTCTTAACCTGAAAAAGACATACATAAAAATAAGAACTAAACACAGGGACTAAAGCATAGCACAGCTCCAAGACTCAAAACTAAGCCTATAATTTTGACATTACATAAAAGTGAAAGATGCCCAGTGGCCCTCAGTCCTGAGATTAATTCAGAAAAACATAACTGACTCAGGAAACATGAAAAAGGAGACTTAAGAAAAGTAAGAAAAAAATATAGGAGTGGGGAGGATGGGGGTAAGAGGTCACCAGTGAACCACATTTTAGGAAAACCTTTATATTAGTCTGACTGAACTTTGGTCACAAAGTTAAATATATTACTAGTAAATTGTTTTTCACTGAAAAAGAGGGAAAAAAAAGAAAGTCAAGGAGGGCTGACACATAGACACAGACATCTAGAGTTTGAACAACCAAACCAGGTTATTTCAGGCACCACAATTTTTAAATTACATCTAGAAAATAAAAAAGGTCAAATGCATTAGTTCTATTTACAACCACTGTTGTTCAGTATATCAATTAAAAGCCAAAGTAGTTTCCCCGCATTCCTCCTACCCAATTTTTAAATGTTTATTGGTGCATTGAACTGAGCATTTCATCACAATTAGTATGGACTTGATAAAACACAGTGAGCTTTTCATTATGAAAGTGGATTGAGCAGGACAAACACTAAATTGTTAATATCTCAAAAACAAGAGCATTAATTATTAAACAGCAGTAATATAGGGAGTTATCTGTGAGAGAAATGGAATGTGCCATTTAGCCAGTTTTTTAATTCCCCCATTTTGTATATTTCTAATAATAGCCTTATTACATTATATAGTTGAGAAATATATCACTAATGTGGATATCATAAATAATGATATTAGCAAAAACTACAAAACTAGTCATTGGAATCTCATGTGGGTTACCTTGATCCTTATTTTGAATGAGTCAAGATGAGGCAAAATTGAAAATAAAGAATAATCAATAGTATATTTTAAAATGTAGGCTTACCTTCACAGAAGTTAAACTCAGAAGATATACGAAGGAAGGAAGGAAGGAAGGAAGGAAGGAAGGAAGGAAGGAAGGAAGGAAGGAAGGAAGGGAGGAAGGAAGGAAGGAAGGAAGACTCTGTTCCCTGGATATGCTCAGCTCACAATTCAACATGCCATGAATATGTCTATCTATAGAACCATCAAAATAAACAATAAAGACTTGTAGAGTGTTGTTGTTTTTTGTTTGTTTGTTTCAAAAATTCAATGAAATTGTTTTCAGTCTTAGTTGAATGTTTAAGAACAAAATATTAATATTAAGTAAGATAAAACCCATATTTCTAAAATCCTTGTCTACCCAGTAACTCCATAGGTTGCTTAGAATTCTTTCAGCAAAATTATGCAAGTGTGTAAGTTATGCCCTTTCAGATAAATGCTTCCTTGTGATCCCCCCACACACACCCATCTCACTGCTGATATCTGTCCCCTGTTAGGACAAGGAACTGGAAGCAGAAGGGATGGATCTGAGGAAGAGAACCCAAAATGGAAGTGACGGAAATGCCTTATCATAAACACATTCAAACTTTAAATGCTTCGCCATTTGTATCATGGAAAGGAACATACACTAAATCATAATCTCAAATATATCAAATTACCTAAGCCAATTTCTTTTTCTAACATAAACTTAATTCTGGGTTCGCTTTCTAATATTCTGCACATCAGAGTGATGTAAGCTATGCAAATGTGAGTTTGCCTCCATATACTATTCTACAGTTTCCTCTTTTGAGATGTTTTGAAACTGAAAGGTTTTTTTTTCCCCAATCTAATGTCCTTAAGGTTTGAAAAAGATGTACATTCTTTAATGGATGAAACATTGCCACCTATAGCTGAGATTAGAATTTCTAAAAGTGGTGTCAAACTACACCTATGTCTCCAAGAAAATAGCAAAAATGTTCTCTTCAGTTCCTTATTACTCAGTATGCGAATCAAATAATACTTAGTAAGTAACAATAATTATGGGACACAGAGCTTATGGAGCCAGACACTTCACACACATTATCTCATCGAATTCTCCTAGCTTTCTTATGGTATTGGTATTATTCTCTGCTTTGTAAATAAGAAACTAAAGGTCAGATACATTAATAACCTGCATATACCTACAAACACAGGGGTAGCTGTTCACATCCAGCTCTATCAGAGTCTGGAAGTCACGCTACTAAACACTAGTAGTATATTCTCCTGCCTCTCCAATGTGCAGTCCCTGTTCAAATGATCAGCATGAACACTTGTCCCATCTTTACTGCAGAATCAAATGGAACTTTAACCAATAAATCCCAAACCTCAGTTTCTCGGCAAAAGCCTGTAGGAGACAGTTTAGTGCCTGGCTGCCCCTTCCTTCCCAGGGCCCCCAGGGGCACAGGATTAGCAGCCGGCCTGTTGCTACAGGAACGTCTTGACACTGAGTATGTCTCCTGGGATGGAACAAGTGTCCCTTCTTGAGCTCTGGACTCTGCACTGGAGTCCCTCAAGGGGTTAATCCACTCCATTCCAAAGTTCAGTGAAGGGACAATCAGAACTGAACAGCAGGGGTTTTTAGAATGTTAATCGCCAGCTCTCCTCCGATTGGCCCAGTACAAATGCAGGGTACAGTAAATTGTCCTTGTCAGCTCAGCTCACATGATGATATGCTTTATTTCTAGACATGCCTTGAATCTGTCCTCTGAATTTATGTTCAGAAAATAAACACTTCCAGACGGCAATAAAGCATTCCGTTGTGGCTGGCGATTGCATAGTCTCAGACCCACCAAAGCTCTTTTCTTGGGAAGTGTTAAGGTTTTGAGTAGTCCAGGTTCCAAAATTGTATTTCCTCCCCTTACCAGAGACACACAAGTGTTAGTCACAACCAGAACCCCAAATTCATGCTTGCCCCCCATTTTCTCCATACCCCTTATCTCTTTTTGCCCCACTTTCACCTTTAGCATTTTTTTGTTGCAAAGACTTTCATTTGAGGGTTCCATTCAAGCAAAACTTTCTTTTTTTACCAAGTCGCCAAATGAAAAGGAAATTGCTGAACCTATTTTATCCCTGTCATAAACCAAGAGAGATTCTGACTAGGGAATATTACCATGCTCCCCCAAATTTAGGCAGTCACTTACCATGTTCATAATTTTTGTCCAGATCTGAGTATTATTTATAATATTATTTATTCTATCATAAAAATACTTTAAATCAACTCCCATTTCCTTGCCTAATTTTGTTCTAAGGAATACATCAGGGATTTCAGGGCCATACATATGTTTTCTAATACACCCAAAAATAAATATACCACTCTTACGCTATTTTAAATTCATCAAAGTAACCCCTAAAATCATTGTCCATACTACAGTATGCACTCATACACTTGGAGAATACAATTCTAGAACAACACAATGATCTCAAGGAAGATCAAATAACCAATATAAATAAATAAAGTGCACTAGTAATAAAGATATCAAAGATTCAGGATATGAGTTTCTTTCATAAAAGCTAAATTAAACAGCTGTTTCATTTTCACCTGAGGTGGCCAATGGGATAACGTGCATGTAGGTGATTTGCTGATTAGATTGTGTATGTTGGTCTCTGGGTGCTGCTGATAAACACACAGACAACCTGCGGTGTTTGTTTGCACCTTGTAATTTTTATGGTCACACTCTCACTCTACCTTGGTATCGCCTTGCAATGTGAGGCTGCTGAGACTTGCAAAACTAAATGAAAAAGAACCAACCTCTGAAAGAGGCTACAGGCAGGACGATGCCAAGGGGAAGAGAATGAGGTCTCCTTGCAGATTCAAGGTTTTGAGGATTGAGCTGGGATTTACAAGTCTCTTTTAACTTAGAGAAGGGAAATTCAGTAACTTCTTCCATTTCTGGGTGAACTCCATAGAAGAATATAAGAGCCATGGTCAATAATTAAAACAATGTGGTTTGGCAGATAATAATTTGCATCAAATGTTAGCAGTTTAGCTACCAGCACATGGCTTCACAGACCCATGAAGAGTCATTTCCCCTATGGCTTCTCTCTTCTATAGGAGAGACACGGCACATTCTCTTCTTTGGGAGAGAACTGTGCAAACCTATCAGAAAGCATTCTTAGAACTTTCTCATATTTTCTACCAAGATATATGACCTCATCTCAGCTCACACATGGAACAATTTTAATGTAAATATTAACTTGAGATCTTACCTCAAAGAAATGGTGGAGGCCCATATTCCTACAATGCAATTTTCTCATCACTGTCTCTGTGCTTTATTTGATATTATCAACATAATATCACGTACTCTGAGCCTGACCTAAATGTCTCATTTCAGAAAGCTTAAGAAGCGATTGCATTTTCTCAGTCTGACTTCTTTGGTTATTGTTGTCCATAAGCAAAGAACTTCCCATTAAGATATAAGAATAATTTGGGGGTCATAGAGAATAAACTTTAGTTAGAAAGGTTAAGAGGGATGCTAATTTAAGCTGCAAATTCTGACAGCCATCCAAATGAATTAGAACGAGAGCCATCAGAATTTTATGGGATTATTCTTCAGTTATTCAGTGAACTAACCTCTACCAAGCATCCACAAGGCACTAAGGACAGAATGGTGCACAAGACAATGTCTCTGCCCTCCTGCAGATGATATCCCAAATAGAGAAGAAAGGCAAGTGATAAAAAAATAATGGAAAAAAATAAGAAAAACTGGGAGAATAATTTAAGGTAGAAAATAAAAGAAATCTAAATAGTGTGGTTAGAAAGTATTCTCTAAGGAAGCCTAAGGCCTGAAGGAAAAGTAAGAAATAATATAAAGAATATTCTAGACAAAGGCAAATAAAAATAAAGATCATGAGCAGAAATGGGATTGGCAGATCCAGGGATTTGAGGTGAGACCAGTGCGGCTAGAGGGGGGAGGTCAGCGTGGCACAGGTGGGACTGGGGAGTCCAGAAGAACAGGACCCTTGGAGGACTTGGGAGGCTTTAGGCCTGAGTTTAGGTTTTTTTGTGTGTTTTTTTTTCTATAAGAAGTGACAGTCATTACAGGGTTTTAATCAAGAGATGAACTCCTTACAATTTGAATTTTTAGAAAATCATAATGACTGCCACAGGGAAGGTAGCTGCGTGGGGTGAGGGTAGAAATAGGAAGGCTTGTTGGAGGCTAAAGCTCTATTCCAGATGAGAGATGATGTGGCCAAGCTAGGGTGATGTCATGGAAAAGATAGAAAAGTGATTCAATTTAAAGATATATGTTAGCAGTGGACTTGGTAAATTTGCTGAAGCATTAGATGTGAGGATTGTGAGGCAAAGGAGGAATCAGGGATAATTCCTAAGTGTCTAACTTGAGCCACTGGAAACACAGCTGTTTTTCCTGATGTGGGGAAGGGTGAGAGAAAGTGGATGAGAGAAACAATACGTAGAATCAAAAGTTTGACTTTCAACCAGTCATCGTTGCATCATCTGTGAGCCACCTTCACTTTGATCTTAAGTAGAAAGTTAGATGAGGGAGCCCAGAGCTCACTCAGAGAGAAAATTCAAACCAAAGTCTGAGTCCAAAGTCCATGCTCTTTCTACTTCACCATGAAACCAGTCAAATAGAATTTCACTTTCAGGAGCCTAGTGTTTATTACTTCTAACATTAATTTGATAATGAAATGTATAATTGCTTATAATTTGCCTTTTGGAATCATGTCATGTTGCTACATGTATGCTTCTATACCTCTTTATAGGTTCACATATTAAATCTTTGTTTTAGTTCCCCCTAACAGAAGAAATGAAGTCTTAAACTTCATCTTCCCTTGAGTACCTACTACAGTGTATTCCACGTCTAAATATTCAGTAAATGGGTAGGTTCATTATTCTCAACAGATTGGAAAATTACATTTAATATTGTTACATCCCATAACGTCTTACCTGTTAAATTTTTTTAATGTCCTTTTTAAAAATGAAAAAATAACTGGAAAATAATTCATTTTCACATTTACAAAGTGGTGGCTATGGGCTGAGATTCAAAAGAGGCTGTAGAATACTATTTGAGGGTAATATGTAGGTTGCATCTTCATAATAGCTTTAACTATTTTTCTTTTCACTGAATAATACCAGTCTAACTGACTCTTTTGGTATCTTCTAAAAGGTCATAGAATTCTAGTAGCATTGGATTGAAAACTAGTTAAAAGAGAGAATACTGAGATAAATCATGTTATCAGCCAGAAATTAGTTGATGGGATGTGAATCATGAGTGGGGCACAGGTGTTCTAGAAGTTTATTAATGACCAGGAAAATGAGGTAAATAGCAAGGCGATAAATTTATAAAAACCACATAATTATTCAGATACTAGACATAGATATAGTCAATAATAAGAGGTGGGAAGAAAATCAGAGAGACCAAAGGCAGTTAAGTAATCCAATGCCACAATGGTGAATGGAATTGAGTGTAGCAAGTTCAAGGTAAGACCCAGTGGAAGAAGCAATTCAAACTACTCATACACAGTACACTAATGGCTTCTGAATTACCCACAGCCTCTCAAGAAAGAAATTGAGACATCACCATCAACAGCTTAAAGAATATGTTGACTTGACATACAGGAGAAGATTTAAAAAAAACAAATAGGATGTTGGTTTGTAATAAGAAAGAAATCAAGGATAAAGTGAAAAATAATACATCTCTGTAATATATTTAAACATCTTAGTAATCATCAGGAAACATGAAATTAAGAAATCACCTAGAATGTTTCATTAGGAAGACTTCATATTTTTAAAAACATAAAAGGAAAACATGAGGGGGAAATCTAAGGTATACAGTAAAACCATCCAAAAGAATTGTTAGAATTCCATAGAGGAAGCATGAGCAAGTTCATGTCTTCAGCAGAGGAAACAAAAGAGTGAGAAACGACTGTGAATGTGAAAAGAAAAGCCAACGTGAATTTTTAATTGTTTTCTAAGTGTATGTGGATGTGCAAGTATGCTGGCAGGAAAAGATGTGACATGGTGAATGGATTTTTACAATGGGTCTTATGTAGACAGGCTGGGAGCTGAGCTGGAGATCAGAACACACGCATAGCTTTAAGTGACACGCCTGCTCCAAGTCTTGTAAACCCTTGTAATTTCTTTGTTGGGTATTCTACAAAGCAAGGGCAGTTTTAGTTACAGAGTATTTGTAATCATTAAGAGCCTATTGGGATGCTTGACAGACAATATCCTTGCATTTAGAAATGATGAAAAAAAATCTATGAGCATATTTGCAACAGAAGAAGAGTTAGTGTCAGAAGGTCATTTTTATATAATAATCAGTTGGGCCACTGCTGATCAAAACAATCTGAATCCAGAGATGCCTACTAACTTTGTTATTATAAACATTAATAGGTGTTCATTCAGGATTTATTCTTGCCCACCAGTATTAATTCATTGAATGGAAACCATAGTGTATTAGTCAGAGTCCTTGGAGCAAAGTTTAAAAGGAGGGCTATTTAAAATTTGTGTTAAGGAACACAAGAAGAATAGTGCAGTATCATGGGCCTAGTAACAGCAGTTTCATTAACACCTTTGATCCAAAGGTACCCGAAGAAGGAGCAGGTCTCAGAACCCAGAAAGGGTAGCACCTCTTGAGAGAGGTCTGCCCTTCAAGAGTGGAACTTAGCACACAAATCTACCTGGCAGAGAGGGGGCTGGACAAAGAGCACCCTAACCTTACTCTCCCTTCCAGTGCATCCCATTGGCATGAGCTCAAAAGAGCCCATTAATAATCTTCATAAAGATCAGGCTTTATGATATAGAACAAGCAGAAGAAAAGCAGAAAGTGCATCTGGAAGGGTAGCAAAGATGACCCGTACATGTCTTTGTCAATATTTTCATCTTCAAGATTTAAGAATATCAGGCACATAATAAATAGTCAATAACACTTGAATGAATGAATAAATGTATGAATGAATAAAAGTTTCTAATAATACAGAATACCCAGATAATTGGAAATGTGTGGCCACTATGTTTTTCATGGTGTTAACATAGTCCTCACAATAGGAAGAAATTAAGAATGCTGTGAAATGTTATTTTTTTCAAGGGTGAGGTTTAATATAGTTGAAATAATCAATCACCAATTATCAAGAATCTAGACAGACTAATTGAACAGAAAACAAACCAAAAAATACTGGCTGAAGATCAAAGTCATTTGACCTAGTTCTTTGAAATAGATATTCGATATCAACTGAACACCCTCCTTAGTCCATTTCTTCGTGTGACTTAAAGGTGCAATAATTTGGAATAAAGTAATGGATTGCAATGCTTACGGTGTGGACGAAAACCCTGTGACTGTCAGTGCTGACTGGTAGAGTTGATGGCATGTTTGAAATGAAGTGTATCTAGGCTGCTTCCTATTTTAGTGGGGAATTTTTTTAACAGTTTTATTCACCAAGTTTGAGAACATAAGTTTACTTGTAAACATTTTCAAAGCTTGAAACAACTGTAGTCATCACTAGGACTGTGCTCTACCCAGAAAATAAACTCCTTCTTTCAAGCTGAAATTCTGTCTTCTTCAATCCCAATGCCTTTGAATCCTCCCTTGTCACTCAGCATTGCAGATTTACATTTCATAACAATGCTGCCTGCAGTTTACACCCTTCACACCTTTGTTATAGCTGAAATGTCTTACCTGAAACACTTGAAGAGAAATTCCCTCAGGCATAGGGTGCACCTCCAGTGATCAGCAAATAAATACTGATATAACAATAGGCATGGTGAAGCCGATATTTTTATAACAAATAAATGAACAACATGTGCTAAACAACGTGTGCTATTCGAAGGTGGGAGAGAGGGCTGTTTCATCAGGAGTTAAACACCTTCCTTTTTGGGCTCAGTGGTCATTGCTTTTGATGATTTCAAAAGCAAGTGGTCTCAGTCTCCTCTGATTTCCCTTCTGTTTGTTTCTGTTTCCTTTACAGAGCTTCATGCCTCTCCCACCCCCACTTGTGTCATCTTCTTTGTGCACTTTTTTTCATCCTCATTAGAAGATGGCAAAGTCCTCTAAGGACAAAGATGGATCTGATCTCACTCATTTTCGTAGCCCCTGCAACACCAACAGTGGCATTTTTTAGCATTTATGAATTTCACACTTGCACCATTACCTGCCTATTCATGCTCTCTCTCCATTCTCCCTGCATTCTCTCTCTCCCCCTCACCTCTCTTTCTCTCTTCCTCTTGTCTGGAAAGAGTAGTAGATGTTACAAATGCAAACTCACTCAATTCAGAAAAAAACACACACAACAGTACAAAGTATTAATACAAGCATCTTATAAAGCTTAAATCATTTGTCTATTCCAAATCAGCTGCTAACTATAAATATTCCCAGTAAAACATTTCACAATCAAGCTCTGGCTTGGAGTCACAAAGGAATGAAGTCCATGAAGAATGAGGGGATTGTGTGAGGGGTTCTCATGGAATAAGTTGAATTTCCTGAAGCTACAAGCACAATGAATGAGATTTTACAAAGAAGAAACTAAATGGGGGAATGTTTTCTCATTTCACTAAAGCTCCATAAAGGCAAGAAAAACAGCAATGGCAGCAATAGCAGCAAACATTTATTGATCATTTACTATTTACCAAACCCTATTCTAAGTGCACACCTTATTAGCTCATTTATTCCTCACAACCACCCCTGGCTCCTTTTTGTTATTACTGACTGTAAATCCAGCACCTATCACAGCACTCAAATCGTTTTGAAAAAAATAAATAAATAAAGTAAATGTATGGTGTTCTATAAGTTTACCCTTCCTATGCAAACAGCTATATAAATGCATTACTTAAATATTTTGAAATAATAGATCAATTAGAGATTGGGCAACTCCATTAAACATATGATATTTCTGATCAGTTCTGCCACAGATTACATGTAATTTTGGCCAGGCCACTTTTACTTCTTGGATTTAAGCCTCCTTCCTGTAAAATTAGGAAATTATTTCTAAGTTATGCTCTAACTCAATAAATGAAATGATAATGAACTGATCAGAGTTAAACTTTTCAAGATGGGTTTTGAATTTTAACTTTGAGGGCAAATAGGTACACAATTTTTCTTTGCAAAATCATTGATTTCACATGTATTAAAGTTCAAATATGGTCAATACAAAACTATTGATAATACTGGCTTTACTATATTTTCTAGATCTAAACAAAGGATTGGGAGTGCTGGGATATCATGTATGTGGACATCAAAATGCTAGACTCAATATATTATTTCTTTTCCTGAAAAATCCTGGTTTTACCCTCAAGTAGCCCTGTAATCTACTCCTATGGGCTAATAGTTGACCACATGCCTTGGAGAAAAAGCAAGCCAGGTTTCAGAACTTTCACACCAGCATGCCAGTCTGCTTCCTGCCTGCCTAAATGCCAAACCATGTGTATCCTTTTTTTGACTAAAAGTATGGGATATCAACATTCCAAAATTTGTCAGACAATTTAACCATGAATTGAATGTGAGCTATTACTGGTCCAACGCTGTTCTGAGACATCTGATATATACGGAAGACTGCCAAATGGGTCATGAACAACCATTCCTTCCAAATCTCTAAACTCTACCCTGTGCTAACCTAGAACAGCAGAAAAAATCTATGTCTAAGCCACATAACAGCATCTTCCCCCTCTTCCACTTCTGAAATAAGATTTAATATTGTTTCTTCAATGTTGTAATTAAGAGAAATAAGTTCCATCAGAGCATTTCTTTTACTTAAGCAAGTTATAGCAGAAATGTGTACTCCATTTCCAAGCATACCTTAAAGACATACTCGTAGGTAGGTTCCAGACTTGAAAGAAATTTAGAGTGTCTCTAGTCTTACTTCAAGTAGTTGAAAGAATATGGCAGATCAGTCTCTGGATGTGAAACACTCATTCTGAAAGATGTTAACAACGGGCAATTTTGGGAAAAACTAACTGTTCCTAAGATTCAGTTCCTTTCCCTTGTGGGCACCAGCTAGGTTACATTTCCAGGCTCTCTTGTGGTCAGGTGTGGCCGTGAGACTGAGTTCTGGCCAATGGAGGGTGGGCAGTGTTGTGCCTCTTCTAAGTCCTACATGATCCACATTTTCCTTCCCATGACAAACAACTCTGTAAGAGTATCATACTGTTATTCCAGAAAATAATTCTTTGTTAATAAGTGTAGGCAATGCTAGGCCAAGCAAAATTAAAGAGTATTTTTCCTTTGGATCAGTTTATAATCCTATATAATAAAAGCATAATATGCAAATCGACCAGTCAGCGGAATGACTGGTTTCTATGATGCACACGGACCACCGGGGAGTAGACATTCAATGCAGGAGCTGCCCCCTCGTGGTCAGTGCACTCCCACAGGCGGAGCACCACTCAGCCAGAAGCCGGGCTCACAGCTGGCAAGCGAAGGGGCGGTGGCAGGAGCTTCTCCCACCTCCACTGCAGGCGGGTGGTAAGGAGCAAGGGGTTCCAAACTGCAAGAGCCCCGGACTGGGAGAGGGATGTCTGACTGCCAGCTTAGGCCCGATCCCACAGGGATCGGGCCTAAGCTGGCAGTCAGAAATCCCCCGAGGGGTCCTGGACTGGGAGAGGGCCCAGGCCGGGCTGAGAGATCCCCCCACCCTCGTGCACAAATCTCATGCACTGGGCCTCTAGTTCTAATATAAAGAATGTTGTCATAAGTCCCTATGAAGGCTCTAAACCATTCAGAATTCCCCAAATTTATTTAGTCACAGAAATGTTTTCTCTGAAAAAAAAAAAAAACAAAACAAAAACTACTAACTTTCAAGGAAACAGAGTTCCCACACAGTATGGAAAATAGTGGTTAAATGTTGAGAGGACAGAACTAGAGCAGAAACATTCAAAAGTAAAAGAGGAATTAACAATAGCATGGGGATGAGGTAAAGGTTTATTCACTTCCAATGTTCTTCAGTTAAACTATCCAGAATGCTTCAAAGGCAATAACAAATACAAATCTGTGCACTGGGGACAGATTACCAGCAGTGCCACTTTGCAAAGATGTCTCTAATGATTTCAAGGCTGAAATCTGAATTTCAGAATTTCTTACCTAGTTTTGCTGCAGAACAGTAACTAACAATGATTTTTCTCTTCATTCTGAGTGCCACATGATATGAATCTTGATATTGTAATAATTATGAGCACACCTGTCACTTCCTGAGTTCTGCACATCATTGGAAAATACAGAGGTGATGTGGGGTGGGGTGGGGTGAGGTGGGATGCAGGACAAAGTGCTGAACCAGGAGACATGATAGCTGGACTCTACCACTGACCCATATAGAAAACCATCATCTCACTTAACTATTCCATCACCTCATCCTTAAAATGATTTCTGAAACCCATTTTAATGCTAATAGGAGCATCACACTATCAAATTATATATATATATATCTCCAGTACTTGAAGGTTATTTTCCTGGACAAGATGCTAATTCCAATATATCATGTTCCTAAGGCAGAGTTCAAAAAGGCTGCCTTCATTTCACAAACACGTGATAGCCTGTACAGTATGAGATATAGTAATGACAAAGTCTTATCAGCTACATTACTAACAAATCATTAATGTGAAAAAGTTAGCCTAGGAAGTCCTTTTGAATAATCCATCCTTTCTGTAAACTAATGACATAGCTGGATCACCTACATTTATTTGGAGGGGATTACATGATGCACACACAAATTATCTTGTGTCCAAAATTGGAGTCTTTTCTATTTCTTCTTCCTTATTTCTGTAGATTGCAAATTGTTTTGTGCAAATCACCACACTGGCTTCCTTGGCCTGCTATAAACTCACTATAAATAATCAGGTAGGCAATGTAATGATGTAGACAACAACATTATAGGATTCTCAGGATGTGCTAGACTAGAGACTTACTCTAACATACTTTGTATATACAGCATCTACTCACTGAATCATCACTCACCACAATAACCTTATGGGGGGCGGGGTTCATATCCCCATCCTACAGATAAGGAAACAGACGCTGCTTGGTTCAGGGAGTGCCCCCAAGCTCTCACAGCCAATACAGAACAGAGCTGAGACAGTGGTCCAATGCTTCAGACATATTTTCTGACATCAGCATAGCTTGAAATTTGGTTCTACCCTTTCTAGGCATTTGACCTCGGACATCTAGATAGTTGATGGTTCTGAGTCTCAGCTTTCTCACCTCCTGGAATGTGGAGAGACTTACCCATGCTTTGTGGTCTTGTTTCTTCACTCGTTTGTTGTTGGTGGGAAATAAATCAGATACGGTCTATAGAACTCCTGATATCCACTAAATAAAAAGTGAGAGCTGCTATACTAAACATGGTTTCCCAACAACGGAAAGTGATCCCATGAAAGAGTAAAATATTTGAGAATAGCAGGCAAAGGCCTAGAGTGAGATAAAGGAGAGGAGAGTGTTCAAATCTGAGAAAGCGCTGGCTTTGCTTTCAAAATTGGTTTGCTCAACTCCCAAGAAGCTGACACCTGGGCATCCAAGCTCAAGATCCATGATGCCCCCTGGTGGCCGGGGCGCCCTCTAGACCTCAGGACTTGGGGTGCCTGAGAACAGCTTTCTCTTATTGCACAGGTAGAGCTCTTTGGAGGAAAGGGGCAAAAACGAAGTTTCTTCTCAGCAGGCAGCCACCTGGGTGCTCCTTTTCTATTCAACACCAACTTTATCAAGATATCAGAGCCGGAGCAGGTAGGTGGCTACAGGCAAAAACTTGAGTGGGCAGTAGGATTGGGGGAGGCAGCACTTAAAAGATTTTTTGTTTCCTTTTTTTAAACTAAGTCTGGCAGGAACACTGTTGAAAGGTGTTTGAGAGTTGGTGATTTCTATTTTTCTTTTCTTTTTCTTTTTTAAGAAAAAGCACTTTCTCCTTCTAAAAAGAAAAACGCCCATTTCCCCCAGTTCACTTAGTTCACAGAATGCTTTCCTCTAGATATTCATCCAATTAACTGGTCAGACAGCTGGAATCTGATACAGGGAATAAACACATCTTCAAAGAGAAGCCACTCAGCTCTTTTCTTTGAGGAACTCTCTCCCCCCAAACACAACCCCCCTTCCTTCACTCCCTCTTTCCTCCCCCCCCCCCCCTTGTTCCCTATAATCCCAGGTCTAGCCTGGATGTCACAGCTTCAGAACTGAGAACTGTCATCTGTGGTCTGCCACCCTCCCCACCCTGCCAGGAATGACACTTTAGTTCTGTGTTAATTGCCCTACTGCAGCTCGGCTATCAGCCAGGGCCTGTCTCAGATTCACTGATTGCAGACGTGAGTGGAGTGAGTGAGTGAGCATGCAGGGGTCGGGGATCAGAGGGACCAAGTTCAAGGGCACCGAAGGGTACAGACGCATAAACAAGGGAATGGTATGTAAGCAATGAAGACATAAAGGTTAGGACCAGGGCTAGCAGTACAATAAACAGCTGTGATAACCCAGTTTGTTTATAGATAAAGAATTTACAGTAAAATCTTCAACTTGCAGCCTACATTTGTTAACACTGTGAGGGATGTATAATTTCTTTACATCTTTGCTTGCTCCATCTTCAGTGCACTCTGAAAACATCTGTGGCTGTCTCAGGGATGTTTCCCCCCGTTTCTTTCCAATATTAGAAGTGTACAGTCATCACAACAGCTAGAAATAGACGCCAAACTCCAAATCTCAGTGTTTGGTAGCAGCAGCTACAAATTCCAAGAGAAACCTACTTCTAGCTGCTACTGCTCTGGCGTCCCATTAAAAACCTCTATTTTTCAAGCTGCAAAATGTTCTTTTGCACTTCATTTTTCCTAATTTTATTTTAATATACGTTAAGTAGAGTAAGTAAAATTTCATTATAATGCCCATAAATTTGGTTCTATGTATGTTGTGCTAACTTTCTTTTAAAAAATAGGTTTTAGAGTATAACCGAGCATTTGGCGGAATCACCACGCTTCTTAACTGTCCTAGGAGGCCCCCCATCAGAAGTACAATATATTGTACTGTAACTATTGATCCAAATGGCTACATTTCTAAAGGAGAAAATGATTGTGTAGAGAGAGCAGTGCAGAGGTGCAGTAAAATGCCCTCCAGTATATAAAGACATAAAGATTAAAGTCACCCTGCAGATTCCCTTTAACGCCTCCAAATCCACTGGGTAATGTGTTCTTTTAGGATTAATCAGAAACCTGGTACAATTAACATGACAGGGATGGCGTTCATAAATAAAACTGCCTCACAGAACTGTCCAGACCAGACCAAGTTCGTTTTGCTTTAAATACACAGGAAGACTGTTAATTAAAACCCCAGATATCAAAAGAAGAACATCTGAATATCTTGAAGGCAAAACAACAGCCCCCAAATTTTTCAGACAGAACACGTACTCTGGATAAGGAACTGAGATGTCAGTACACAGGATGCCCTACAGTGTTAATATCAACAGTTTTCGGGGCTATGGTTGGTCTTCAGTTTCTATAAAGTTAGCCTGTTTTCCGAGGGACAGGTGGGATCTGGTGAATGAGATTTTAAATGGTGCTTTGCTGAGGGGTGCTTCTTGTTTAACCATTTCTTGTCTCTGCCTCCTGCTAGAATATTTGGCCACTCACAGAGTTTTTAAATAACACCCTGAAGAGTTTGTTTTGTCAGGGGTACTACCAAATCAACATTTCAGTTACTTTTCGATAGGAAAGGGTCCTTCTGACTTTGATTGGGTTTCATGCTAGAAAGAGCACAGAGCAAGTCCACGTTTTCAAACAGCCTCAGAACATGGATGGCTGAGCCAAGACGTGCACTAAACATATTGAAGTTTTTTGGTGGAATTATCTATTGTCACTATAATTAAACCAGCTTGCTTTCACCCATGTTCCCTTGCGTACTGAAATGCCAGTTTGTGTCTAAAGGAATCCTTACATGGACTGAACATACAAAGATCTGATTGAAGAGCTTTAATGATTCTGTGGTGCCCCTGACGGTACCAGTCTTGGCCTTAAAAGTAGCAAGTAGAATTGCCATTTATATTTCAAAAGAGTCAAGGGCTTTGTGGAGGTCTGTGGCCTGCAGAGGAAAATGCTACACCAGGCCAGAAGTACACTGTGTTCTCTCACCCTCATACTTCACCTCTGAACAGATGCTCAGGGTGGAGCGGGCAGGGCCGGGCTGGGCTGACTGGCAGGACTCGATTCATTCTGCAGATCTGTGGCAGGAGAAAGCATTGCTAGACAGAGCTGCCCAGGCCACAGCGGGATCCTCAGTGCCTGCAGCTGGCCCTGAAACTCCTTTGGCACTTAGAAGAAATGAAGAGTTTGGGGAGGAGAAAAAGCAAACAGAATTGAGAGCTAGTGACAGGAAGGGAGTAAAGCAAAGAAACAGGGAAGGAAAATGAGAAAGAGGGAGGGAGAGAGGAAGGCAGGCAGCATTTTTTCTTCTACTCCCTGAAAGTATTTGCACATGAACAGGTACCATCCTGCTTTGAAATGGAATGTACTACCTCATTATATGATTATCTAGGAATTCATTAGGTTCTTTGATCAATAAAAACGAACAAAGACATATCACACACGAATTATCCATTTGAGTCTTGGATGAACCCTCTCGGAAAGGCTCTTTGGGCCACCAAAGAACTTGCCTGTAGAAGCACGCTGGAATTCTCCTTTCTTTCCTTGCATCCGTCAGAGTCATTGGTGAAGATTTGGAACCTGGGATGTAGGCAGAGAACTCTACAGCTGAAGGTTGGAAATAATGGTTCTCTGACTCAGTGAGGAGTGCATTACTACAGAAGTTTGATTCTATTAAGAGTTAATAAACGATGAAGATCTGGACTAATCCCCTGCCAGGGTTCATTTTCATTACAGGTTCCTGCTATTTTCCCAGTGCCTTTTGCTCTGCCCTTCTTGCTACATATGGAAAACCTATATCAGGATGGTTGTCATGGCAATGAAAAGATTTGCATGTGTCTTATCTATCTATTTAAATACCTTCTTATGGTTTATAACTGCTATAATACATCCCTCCAGCTCTGCTCATTACTAATTTAGAGCTAGCCTGGTGATCTGAGGTCCTTGATACCATCTGATGCATGTTTTCTAGACAACTCTGAAGCCACTAACCACAGAGGTTACTGTTTTATGCAAATTAAAAAAAAGGTATAGTGGTGATCCTTAGAATCTGACTAAATAGCCATGATCTCGTCCGCTCTGAGGGCATTTGTGAGGGCATTTATTTCAGGATAGGCACAATACAAAAGAACTGTAGTTTCTTTCTCCTGCTCATGCCTTTCTTCTTTGTCTCCCTCACTTCAAAGATTGAATCATCATGTCAAGGGTTTCCGTATAAGAACACTCAATATACAATTCTGTAGGTAGCTGGTCTCAAAGTAAAAATCGCAAGTACAGTAAGTTCTGATTTATTTGTCCAGGGTTCTCAAGGTTCTCTTCTTCAGTCTTCCCATACTGTAAGTCTTACTACTTCCTCCTTTGCATGATTTTTTGCCATTTGGCAAACTAAGTAAATACAATCTTCATTATAAAAAGTATAACTCACATTCATACTAATCTCCCATAAAATAATAATCACCCAATGAGACAATAAATAAACAAAAAGGAGACTGTACCCCTATATCACCCAGTGAGCAGCACAGTGCACAGGAAGTGACACTAACTTATTCACATTTGATCTTGTCACCTGAAGGATGTGGCTCTTTTAGGCCCCTTTTGATAAAATTTACTTTCAAAGGTACCCTAAGAATTGTTTAGTAACCGTCTTCTAGTAAATTATGGTTCAGAGCTTGCCGAGATGAAAAAAAAAAACAACACCCCACAACTTATCAAAAAAGTCTAGTAGTTTAATAATGCACTGATTTTCTATTTGCTTTTGAATTCTGTGCCATACTCACAGCAAAGAATTCTTAAAGATAATTTATATCATTATCTGTAGACTTAGGTAATGCTAACCTGCTCTTGGAGCAGCACATTAAGGACCATTTTACCCTGACAATAAAGTGAGACTGTGTTTACATATTGGACTACAATCACTGTTTGACTAATCTGTAAAGGGGAGATTTTTCTATTACATTTCAATAGCTCATCCACTTCAAACTGTTGTGAACTTTCTAAAGATGTATTTTCATTTATAATAGCAGATCTTGCCGTGTGGTAATCTGGAATTGAAGTTTCAGTGACAGATTCATTCAACTAGCACTTTGCATGAGGCATTACTGCAAACATTACTTTTGTATTAAATATATATATATATATATATATATATATATATATATATGACAAAACCTTCCAAAGATAATTTCTGCAATTTAGTAAACTAAGGATTTCAAGTCAGGCGTCAGTTTCTGGGTGTTTTTCATAATGGATTTCACAGCAGATGACCTGACAGGCAATCTCATGATCTGAGCGGCATATACACAAACTGCCATCAGAGCGCTGGGAGTCGCCCTCCCTTTCCTGCGACAGGCCTGCAAGTAAAGCACTGCAAATGTCCAGAGGTCCAGACTGACCCCTTCACTTCCTGTCTGGGAAACATTCCTACTTCGAGCCATTCATTCTTGACAACAAACAGAGCAGGGCCACGGAGCTGGTTTTCAAAGGCCAGCAGGAACAGCGATGAATGGAGTGTATCTGGTGTGACAATGGCTGGCAAGGACGGTACATCAAATTGCAAACCCTGTGCCCTCGCAGAGGGGAATGGAAGAGAAGAAAGAAGAAGAAGAAAGGGAGGAAGAGGAAGACAGTGGTGGTAGATGAAGTAAACCTCAGCTTTGACTTCCTCTTTAAGCCCCTTTTTATTTGCTTTGCCTTCTCTCCTCCAGCTTTCCTGCCCACCCATGTCCACTGCACCCCATCACAAGCATATTATGTCATATACAAGCACATGATACATATGCCACCCTGCTCAAATTGAGCGTTTTATAAAGAAACACTGATTTCACTGATTTCTGTAAAAGTCTCAGAGTATGGCCATCATGACATGCTATCACAGCAATAAATTTGGATACCCAGTTTCAAAAGCAATTATTTCCTTGTTTATAGTCCCTAACACTTTAGCATATATCCCAGGGTATTACAATCTTGAGGTTTTATTCTTATAACTCACATTACCCAGCAGCATTGGGCACCTAGTAAAGGCTGGACACTGTCATTTTTCTACTCTAGAACTGTTTATATTTGAATTAATAATTCCATTTCTGTGTCTTTGGTAGACATAGGCCATTTCTACCCATGCAAAATGAAATAGAGAACTGATTAAGCTGAAAAATACACTGTTATCTAAAAGCATATGGTATCAGTAATCTTTTCCCCCAAAGCATCCCCCTCATTGTGAAAATCTTTAGCCAGTGGGTAACAATTTTTATCAAATAGAGTTGTTTATCAGCTTCACCAGAATGGCCTAGAGTCTAGAGCAGGGGTGGGCAAACTTTTTGACTCGAGGGCCACAATGGGTTCTTAAACTGGACCGGAGGGCCGGAACAAAAGCATGGATGGAGTGTTTGTGTGAACTAATATAAATTCAAAGTAAACATCATTACATAAAAGGGTACGGTCTTTTTTTTTTAGTTTTATTCATTTCAAACGGGCCGGTAGTTTGCCCACGGCTGGTCTAGACTGTCAGTCAAGAAGACATGTTCCAGTGAAGGGTTCAGGAGAACAAGAGTGTTGTTCTGGCTTTGGCTCTTACTAACATTGCTCTAATCTGTAACTTTTTATCAAATAGAAATTGCCTCCTTGCAGCTGGAAAATCACTTACATGTTCTTGACCTCAGTTTCCTCACTGCACATGGAAGTACTCTGAGAATGGGAAAGCGCCATATTCAGTGCATGCTAAAATTCTCAGAGCGCTTACCCACCATCACCACCCTCTTGGACCACTCAGGTATAAGGCTGACATCCACATGGCTGCAGAATACAAAGAAAAATATGATTGATATTATGACTTCATTTAGTCACTACATTGAAATGAGGAAATATTTCCATTAATAGTATTTATCTGAGAAACAGAAAAATCAATGTTAATATCCCAGTGCAAAAGACAGATAAGAATAAGAAACATCAAAGCAAAAACCAGAGTAAATAAAGATTGTTTTTAGACATCATTCAGAATTGAAGGAGGGAGCCATGAACTCAACTTTATTTTTTATAAAAATTTTAGAAAATAGTAATGCAGCTTATTTTGGTTTACATTGTAAATCTTCTTCTGGAAAAAGACAGACGACTGGCGGTTTATTTCAAATTTCAATAAATCACTTTATACTACTTGGAAGTTTTAAGTCATTTCCACACTCTCTTATCTGAATTAGGCACCAACCCAAAATTTGTTTTACAACTGTCTACTTATCCTATTGATAAACATTTTTTCTGATAATTATTCTCAAAGTACTGATGTTTGAGTTTGCATTAAGCTGTTTCCAAAGACCTCTGAGAAAGGAATAGGAAACAACTAAACAAAACTGTTGTCTATCCATTATAACTTTGTCAACATACATTAAAGTTTAATCAACAAAAT
Source organism: Myotis lucifugus (assembly GCF_000147115.1). Taxonomy (NCBI): domain Eukaryota; kingdom Metazoa; phylum Chordata; class Mammalia; order Chiroptera; family Vespertilionidae; genus Myotis; species Myotis lucifugus. Next base: position 4,282,808 of record NW_005871054.1, on the reverse strand, counting down.
TTTGTTTGAAAGAAAACCATCAAAAACTGTTTACTCCATGAAAAGTAATTTTGGAGAACTTATATGATTAATTAGATATGTTAAAATAGGACTTGGAGTGTATTCTAATCCCATTAAGAGGATATCTCAGACAAAAATATTACATTAATTAAATTTCCAGGATAAATTGGTATTTCATAAATTGGTACTTCATAAAATTGATATTTCATAAATTGTTAGAGAAAAAAATGGGAATCCTTAGCATCCCTATTAATCTTAGTTTTGTGGTAAGGTCAATATCTTAAGCACCATTCTTTTCCTATACAATAGTTTATAAATTCAATCAAAATATATTAAACTTTAAATGGGTAGAGTCATGACATTGGAAAGTGCCCAGTATTGGTGGGGGTGTAGAACAAAATAAACTAATCTATGAAAAGAGATTAAATGGACTAGCTATATTTGGAGAAGCTTGGCATCACCTGGTAAAGTTGAACAGTGTAATTCAGTCTTTCAATTCTACTCTTACATTGAGAAACTCTCGGACACCAAAATATATGTTCCAGAGCATTTACAGATTTGTTCATAATAGCAAAAAATACTAGAAAAAATAAATATCCATCAGATAGTCCATAGTGAGTTACTGTTAGATATTTATATAACAAAATACTAAAAAATGGTGAAAATGAATAAAATATGACTACAAGCATCAACATGCATGAATCTTTAAAAACTAACATTAGATGAAAGAAACAAGTCACCAAAGAATACCTATAATATGAATCCATATGTATAAAGTTTGAAAATAAACAAAATTTTATTTAGAGATATAAACAAATGTGACAAAGCTATAAAGAAAAGCAAGAAAATATTCACACAAAATTTAAGTAGCAGTTACATCTTGATGAGCAAGGGAGTCAATGGTAAAAAAATGTAATTGATACAAATGGAATATATGAAAAATTACCAAAAGATCATTTGGCATAAGAACAGAAGAACAGCATTTTTTCCTCCTTGGCAGCTTGAGAATTGGCCATCATAAAGGACATACACAGTAACTACTAGTATCTGGACAAGGACGTTCATGATCAACAGACTATGTCAGCAAAAACAAATGGTCATCGATATCCTTCACCCTGGGAAGACAATAGTACCTAAGACAGAAATTCAGGAAAAACTAGCCAAAATGTATAAGACCACACCAGGTGTCATCTTGACACTTGGATTCAGATCCATTTTGGTGGTGGCAAAACAACTGGCTTTGGCATGATTAATGATTGCTTGGATTACACAAAGAAAAATGAACCCCAACATAGACCTACAACACATGGCCTGTATGAGAAGAAGAGGACCTCACGAAATAGCAAAAGGAACACAAGAACTGAATGAAGAAAGTCAGGGGGGCTGCTAAGTTGGTGATGCAAAGAGTGAGCTGGAGATCAGACAACAGAAGGAGTAAAAATTCTTCAGGGACTTTATCTGGAGTGATTGTGCAGATTTTTTATGGGAGGATTAATAAACTAAGAACTTAAATTTAATAAAAGAGAAGAACAAACCCATGATTCTGCAGAATAAAAACATAAGGTTGGGGGAGAAGAGTGGGAGGGGGTTGTTGGAGGCAGGCACAAGAAGATTAAGACAGTCTAAGCTAGTGTTTCATACTTGCTACCACACTCCCCTAAACAACTTTGACTGCTATCTCCTACTATTTTTCAGCCTGCTTTAAAACATACTCTTATTTCTGAAAGCAAAACTAAGAACATGCAAATTTGCTCTAATTGTGTGGGACCTTAGATAGGCAATATGAGTTCGCCAGAAAGAAAGGAAACCAAAAGTAAGCTTTTGGCCAGTTCTCACCACTGCTACATCTCACGAAGAAGTGAAGGTTCTCATTGCAAAAGAGAGCAAGGGCTTGGGACTGCACACTCCAGGTCTCACGCTGAAGCCACATGTTCAAGATGTCAAGATGGTGAAGCGGGTGAGGGAAGGAGTTAACTTCCAAGAAGCCCATGGGGTCCCTCTCTGAGCAGCACTGCCTCAGCCTTATCCAATCAGAATGGCAATTCTGTGAGCAGGTCCCAGTATAGGGAACTGCATGGAACAGAACCTGATAGGCTGCTCACGGAAGAGGGCTTCACCTTTGGGGAGGACTTCACTGGGTAGAGGAGGGCCCTTATTGGAAACAACCAGGCAATCATAGGCTAAGCTTCCCGTGTACGAATAACCCACAGATTCTCTGAAATTATAACCTAAAGTTAATCATTCTCTGATAATTCAAATGTAACTCAGGTCCAGTCAATCTATAGTCATGTAACAAAACTGTATCATCCTATTATAAACTTGGGACCAAATGCATCATCTTATTCAGAAGACAGCCTATTGACTCAAAAGGAAATCCCGCTTCAAGGTAGGATTTAGTGGAGTGCCTCCACTTCTCAAGGAGGATTTTATTAGGAATCACCAATGCAATGCCACCTGAAATGGTAAGTCCAGCTGCCAAAGATGCATGTGTACGAACACAATTGTGGAAGGTAGAATTCTAAGATGACCCCTAATGACCCACACCCCACCCTTGTATGATCCCCTCCTTGGACCAGACATGACACTTGTTTCTAACCAATGGAAGATGGCAAAGGTGATGGAATGCCACTCTCATGGTTAAATTACCTTGCATGGCAAAGATGGGAGGGTTTTACTGATTTAATTAAAGTACCTAATAAGTTGACTCTAAGTAACTCAAAAGGCACATTGTCCTGGGTGGGCCTGACCAAATCAGGTACGTTGCTTAAAACAGTACCTAAAGGTTAGAGACTCTCTCTCCTGCTGGACTTGATGAAATAAGCCACCATGGATTTCACAGCTGCAAGGAAATGAATTCTGCCAACAACCTGAGGTGCATGGGAGCAAATCTCCTCAGCTGAGCCTCTGATGAGCTGCAACTCAGCCAACATCTTGATTACAGCTCTTTGAGATGCTGAGCAGAGGATCTGGCTTTTCTGTGCCCTGATTCCTGACCCATGGAACGTGTGATACGATAAATGTTTCTTGCTTTCAGCCACTAAATTTGTGTTAATTTGTTAAGCAGGAACAAAAAATTAATACAACAGCCAACTCACTTCGGGGTCTATTTTTGGCTCTTTACCAGTCAAGGTGTTAGTTATAAGCAACAGAAGTCAACTCTAGTTAATTTATTAAAGGCTATGTCATAGCTCACATAATCTTTAAATGATCCGAGGAACCAGGCTTGGAGCTTACCCAGGTAGAAACCATTCTCCAAATCTCACAGAGGGAGTGGTCCTGTGGAGTTACGATAGCTGCAGCCACTGGGCTGCACTGACCCCAGTTTACAATGTCAACGTCACTCAAGCTGGACATGGATGTCTACTGCTAAAGCCACTGCTGCTTCTGGACACCACATGTAGCCACTGACAGCTGCCAACCACATGGGAATAGTATCAGTAGGATCCCCGTTTTTCCATAAATGTGTTACGAGCTTCAAAATGAACGTCTGACGTATCACATGATCTCACTCATATGTGGAATCGAATGAACAAAATAAACTGATGAACAAAATTGATCCAGAGACATGGAAGCATGGAACTGACTGAGGAGTTTCAGAGGGGAGGTGGGGAAGAGGGGAAGGAGGAGGGAGAGAGATTAGCCTGGGAATTTACATGCATATGCATAGCCCAGGGACATAGACAATAGTGTGGTGAAGGCCTGGGAGGGGCGTGTGCAGGGTGGAGGGTGTCAATGGGAAACAAACAAACAAAGGGGATATCTGTAATACTTTAAACAATAAAGATAATTTTTAAAAAAATCAAGGTCTGGAGCCAGCATGTGTGAGCTCCAGTGGCCAGGTCAGATGCCTAAGATAGAAGCCTCTACTTTGCTGCAAGGGCATGTAAGAGAGCAAGTATCTGGAATTTTGCGCTTGCATATAAGGAGACAGGCTTTGTTAAATAAGGTGGGTATTCCCCAAGGAAATGGTTTCAGATGCTAGGAAGCCAAAAAATAAATAAATAAAGTGTTTACTGAACAAGTTAGTCCTCATGCATCCCCGTCTCCCAAAGGTCTCACATTATCCTCCAATAATGTGAGACTTTAGCTCAGTTTGATGAGTTTCAGCTTTGGAAAATGGCTGTTGAAAGGGCGAGGGCTAGGCCCTCCACCTTGCCCCAGGGTAAAGGCTACGCCCTCCATCTTGCCCCAGGGTAAGGGCTACGTCCTCCATCTTACCTTGGCCACGTGCTTGGCAAGGAGCTTCTTCCCGGAAGTCTAAGACTCTGCTAGCCACACCCAGGAACAAGACATCGACTTGCGCCTGGCCAATCGGCAGAGCACAGTCCTTTCTCCTCCCCTTACTCCAACCCCCTCTTTAAAACCCGTCTCTAGGCGGGGTTCTCTCTCTCGGCCACTTGGCTTTCCGTTGTGTCGGTGAGTCTGGTGGACGGGGAGCTCAAGCTAGCTTGAAATACAGATTCTTATGCTTTTGCATCGGATTGGCTGGCTCCCTGATGTGGTTTCTTGGGGATCTTGAAATCTGGGCATAACAGCTGTCTCCAAGCTTCTTCCCCCAAATTATAAAATTCTGAGGATAATTTGAATATCCTCAGAATTTTAAAATATTCAAGTTGTCCTCAGAATCATCAAGCAATTATAACTCAGGACAGGGCAAATGGAGATCTCTTTTATACGTGACATTCTTGCCTTGTTTGGTTTTCTGATAGGATGAAATCACTGCCTAAGTCCTGTAGTGGTTTCCAGGGAATACATTTTATCAAGCTGGTAATCATACTGAATATTTGTTGTCTGGAGCAGGGCTGCCAGGATTCTAGGCTGAAGATACTTATCCATGACTATTACCCCATCACTAATCATCGTTGATAAACATTGAAAATATTAATCAGCTTCCATCTGATCACAGTCCCCCATTTAACCACAGCAAAATCTCTGTTGTTTATGTTCTGGCTTCTTTCCTCCCTCATTCATTTTGCTCATTTAAAGTCTCTTTTCCTGGCCTCTTCATTCCAAACAGATCCTGATAAATAGCGGCAGAAGGGGATATAGCCATGGTTCAAATCGCACTGACACTGAGTCGGGCACGACAGAGAAGGGGTGACAAGTAGAAATATACCACAGATCCAACCTTCAAGATAAAACATCATAGAGCAGCGGTTCTCAACCTGGGGGTCGCGACCCCTTTGGGGGTCGAACGACCCTTTCACAGGGGTTGCCTAAGACCATCGGAAAACACATATATAATTACATATTGTTTTTGTGATTAATCACTATGCTTTAATTATGTTCAATTTGTAACAATGAAATTGGGGGTCACCACAACATGAGGAACTGTATTAAAAGGTCAGGCATTAGGAAGGTTGAGAACCACTGTCATAGAGGAATCTGTGTACTATTAATATGACCCCAAGGAGAGGTCAAGAGGGCAACAGGTTGATCCCATGGTAGAGCTGAGGGGGAGTAAGAAAAATTTCTTGTTGATGTGAACAGTGCTGGTAGATTGGAGTTTAGGAAACTTTCTATGGACCAAAGACTTTCTCTTCCAGCCGAGAAGGGTAAAAAGTGGACAGAGGGAGAAAGCTGGGAGAGGACCAAGTGGTGGCTGAGAAATGATATGTAGAGGTAGGAAATATGTGTGAAGACAGTAACAGAACAAAACAGTCCACAAAAAGAAAATGTGGAATATTAAAATGATTGTTATGGCATTTGACTTTTTTTAGATGCAAGAAATATGCCCATCTGAAATATATATTAAACAGAATTTGGTGCTTAACAATCTCCAGGCTCCCCGGCTTTCTCATACAACTGACCGCTATAATAGTAACAAAGAGATGTGGACACAATAACAAAGCTCACAGAAAAGTACAGCTTGCCCTAGCAGTGACCTTCTACAGCCAGGTACAGCAAGACACTCCTACCCCAGAATACTCCACAGGCCTTGCTTCCTTTTTACTAGTAGCTTCTACTTTTGAAGCAGATTGAGGGCGGTGGGTGCAGATATGGACATTTGGAAAGAGTAGAAAGGAGCTGTTGTTTGGATGTTGGTGAGTTTTTGGGGTTTATGCCTGACTCAGTCAGCTCTCTATAGTAGAAGGTGATCCAACTAGAGAAAGGGTTTTGCCAGAATTCCAACCAGAAAGCAGAATTTAGCACAATTTCAGAAGAAAAAGTCATGTATGGAGGACGTAGATTGAGCCACGTGCAACTGTCATTTTGGCAGGTCAAAAGTGGCCAAGTAGTATCAATCTCATATTATTCTAATCCTACGTATCAGCCACATAGAAGTTACCAAGGTGAGAAAATGGACCCTGAGCAGTGCCATAGGAAGGATACAGCTTAATGGGAGAGAAGACGATACTCAGCGAATCACACACATGATTGTATGATGACAAACTGTAATATGTGTGAGCAACTTACTATGGGGGTCTATAACAGAGGGCTCAGACCTGGGGGTAAGGGTCAGGAGAGCCTTGCTGAGGAAGTGCAGAGTGAGATGTGATAAATGGGCAAGAAAGATCTAGAAACAGAATGATTCCAAGTAGTAGTATGTGCTCATAAACAAGGGGTTGAGAGGGAGAATAACCAAAGGGAAGAATAAGAGTGGTCCAGAGGTCCCGGTGAGGAGGTGGCATTTATTCTGAACGTAAAGGATGGAAAAGAGCCTATACACTAGGAATACAAGAAAAAGCACTCTGGACAGGGGGTACAGAATGAACAAAAATTACGTGGTACAATGTACTCAGAGACTTGAAAGAGTGAATGAGGAGAGTCAGAAAAATGAGGTTAGAGATTTTTAAAAAGAGTATTTAAGTCTCCTAGGCATAGCAGTGAGTTTGATTTTTGTTATAAATGCCAAAAACACACAAAAGATCTACAGATAATGCTTAGTATCTGAGTATTATAAGTTGCAATATTTTCTCTAGTTAATTAATTTAATTCTCTACCACATTTTCAATGCACAGACATAATCTCCATGTAGCTGAGTACTTTAAATGTATTCTTAAAAAAATAAATAAAATTAAAAAAAAATGTATTCTTAGGTAGGAGCAATATTTTTTAATAGTGTACGTTTTAAACTGGCAATAATAATATGAACATTGAAGAGTGAAATTGGAAAAGTAGCAACCGTAACTATGTACTGGAAAGTTGCCAAGGGCTATATCGTGTGCGGCATGTTCGAAACATATTACCTTATTAATCCCCACAATAAAGCAATGAGTTAAGTACTACCATTACCCCCATTTAAAGAGGAGGACAATGAGATACAGAAAGTTCATTAGCTATCACACCCCATTTCCCCTTCCTGCCAGACCCTGGCAACCACTAATTTACCTTATGTGTCTTTTGATTTGTCTTATCTGTCTATTTCATATAAAGAGAATCATATAATATGTGGACTTTTGTGACTAGTTTCTTTCATTTATCATTTTTTCAAAGTTTACCCATGTAGTTCTATGTATCAATACTTCGTTTCTTTTTATTGCAGAATAATATTCCATTGCATGGACATACCACAATTTTTCAATTCATTTATCAGTTTATGGAAAGCTGAGTTGTTTCCATATTGTGGCTATTGAAAGTAATGGTACTAAAATCATCCATGTACACGTTTTTGTGTAGACATAGTTTCACTTCTCTTGGATATATACCTAAGTGTGGAATTGCTGGATCATATAACAATTCGCTATTTAATATTTTGAGGAACTTCCAAAAACTATTCTCCAAATCAGTCACACCAATTTACAATCCCACCAGCACTGTATAAAAGTTCCAATTTTTATGGGTCTATTAAGATGAGGATGTGATTTTTGGCCTTTATAATATACTGATTGACTTATTTTATATTAAATCAACTTTATATTCCATGGATAAATATCACTTGGCTATGATATATAATCTTTTTCATATGTTGCTGTGTTATATTTGCTAATATTTCATTGAGAATTTTTGTATCTATATTTTTGTGAAATGTTTGTCTATAGTTTTCATGTGATGTCTTTGCCTGGTTTTTATATCAAGATAATACTGGCTTAATAGAATGAAGTCATAAAATGAATTCTATTTTTCAAAAGTATTTGTGAAGTATTGAAATTAATTCTTCTTTAAATGTTAATATAATTCACCAATGAAACATTCATGCCAGGAATTTTCTTTGCAGGATTTTATTAAATTACTAATTCAATTTCTACTTCTACAAGTCTATTTTTTAAGTCAGTTTTCTTTTTCTTTTTAGAAATTTGTTTATTTTATCTAGGTTATCTAGTGTGTTGGTATACAGTTGTCCATAGAATTCATCGATAATATTCTAATTCTGTATGGTCACTAGAAATGTCTCCTTTAATTTCTAATTTTAACAATTTGAGTCTTCTTATTTTCTTGGTAAGTGTGAGTCTCTTTTTTTTCTTTGTAAGTCAAAGTTTTGTCAACTTTATCTTTTCTAAGAACCAACTTCTGATTTCATTGATTTTTCTTTATTAGTTTTTACTCTCTATTTTGTTTATTTCAAATAAAATATTACTTCCTTCTGCTTGTTTTGGGTTTAGTTTACTCTTCTTTTTATGCATAAGGTAAAATTTTTAATTTGAAATTTTTCATTTTTAATATAGGTATTTTACTGCTATAAATTTTCCTCTCAGCACTGCTTTTGTTTTATACCATAGATGTGTTTTCATTTTCATTAACCTAAATGCATATTCTAATTTTTTTAATTTCTTCTTTGATCTACTGGTTATTTATGAGAATGTTTTATTTCTACTTACGTGTGAATTTATCAAATTTTGCTCGGCTAAATTCAATATTGTGAGAGAATATACTTTGTATGAATCCAGTTCTTTTAAATGTATTGTGGCTTACTATATTTGATCACTTATCCATACAATTTTCCCTGGGAAAGTTTCATGTGTACTTGAGAAGAATGTGTATTCTGCTGATGTTGAATGGAATGTTCTGTAGATGTCTATTAAGTCTATATAATTTATAGTGTTGTATAATGTATAGTGTTGTACCCTTATTGATGTTCTGCTTATTTATTCTATATACTAGAGGCCCGGTGCACAGATTCATGCACTGGTGGGGGGCGTGGCCGGCAGGGATCAGCCCATTGTGGGAGCACTGCTTATCCCGGTCAGCCAAGTGGCACTCCCACTGTGGGAGCACACTGACCACCAGGGGGTAGTTCCTGCATTGAGCATCTGCCCCCTAGTGGTCAGTGCGTGTCCTAGCTATTGGTTGATCGGTCATTCTGGTCGTTCCGCCATTTGGTCGCTGGGCTTTTATATATATAGATTATTAGAAGTGGTATATTAAAGTCTCCAACTATTATTATTGTTAATTTATCTATTTCTCCTTTCTATTCTGTTAGTTTTTGTTTCATATACTTGGGGTCTCTGTTGTTAGATACATGTATGTTTATAATTGCTATGAGGTCCTGATGAATTAACCTTTTTATCATTGTAAGGTATCCTTCTTTGTCTCTAGTAAAAATACTTTTTATAAAATCTATTTTTGTCTTATGTTAGTATATTCACTTCAGCTCTCTTTTGGCTACAGGTTATACAGTTTATCTTTTCCAAACCTTTTACTTTTCAACCTACTTATATCTTTAAATCTACTGTGTCTTTTGTAGTCTTAGAGACAGCATATAGATTATGCTTTTCATCCACTTCTCCATTTCTGCCCTTTTTAAGAAATATATTTTTATTGATTTCAGAGAGAAAGGGAGAGGAAGAGAGAGATAGAAACATCAATGGAGAGAGAATCATTGATTAGCTGCCTCCTGCATGTTCCCCCACTGGGGATCAAGCCTGAGACCTGGGCATGTGCCCTGACTGGGAATCAAACCATGACCTCCTGGCTCATAGGTCAACATTCAACCACTGAGCTACACTGGCCAGGCCATCTCTGCCTTTTGATTAAAGCATTTTAATGTAATTAAAATGTAAAGTATTTTATATTTAATGTAATTACTAATAAGGTAGAATTTGTGTCTGCCATTATGATATTTCTTTCATATACCTTATCTTTTTGCTACTTTATTCCTCCATTACTGCCTTCTTTTTAGTAAATAAATATATTGTAGTATAACATTTTAATTTCCTCACTGCAACTTTTACTATATTTTAAAACTTATTTTCTTAGTTGTTGCCTGAAGGATTACTGTTAAAATTCTAACTTAAGTTAATTCAGATTAATATCAACTTAATACCAATAGTATATAAAACTTTTCTCCTATGTAGCAGAGAAAATATATCTTTATGAATTATAACACAGTTTGATAATTATTCCTTTATGCAATTCTTTTTAACTTCATTAGAGAATAAAAAAGTTACAAAAATACATTTATACTGTCTTTCAAATATATTCATTTACTAGTGTTACAAATGTTACATTTACTAGTGTTTTATTTCTTTGTGTTACTATCTACCTACCTTAAAGGTCATGGGCTCAATCTTGTATCTCTAGGTAAGTTATCAAGAACCCAGAATGATCAAGTGCCTTCCTCAAGATCAAAACCAGAAAATAATGCAGACACAACTAGAATTGAAGTTTCCTTACTCCTAATCTGGCACTCTTACAGATATCAAATTATGCCTTGCCTAAATTAATCTTCTTTTATTTATTAGGTGGTAAATAACTCCTACGTAAGACTCCACTCAAATTTGAAAGCTCAAATAAAGTAGCACAGACATGTGTATATGTATTTAAAACTTTATTCAAAGTTTCAGTGCTGTTTTTAAAACCTATAAATATGTGTCAATTGAATATTTGAAACATGACTATTGTTTTTGTTTATATCCCTGCTTATTTTGTTCCCAAATAAATTACAAAAAGATGTTGCTCTCTAACTTCTTTATGACTCAGTGGTTTTGGAACTTGGAATGCATTCTTTTATCTTTTTTGGAAATTCTATGTAACCCATAATATTGAAGTTCCTGCATCCTACAATAATGTAGCTGTGACATGATGTTAGTCACAGTACTATAAATAGTATCACCCAGTTTTTATGGGAGAATATGTTAAGAGTTAGAACTTATATGCTTCCTTCTTCTCTGGCAAAATATGCCTCGAGAGGGTTTAATACTCTCTTCCACCCACCACTCCACCTGTTAGGCAGTGGAAGCTCCAAGCCACTGGTCATCATTTCATAGCCTGGGGTAATCTGTAGAAGTAGTTGTATTTGGATTAAATGACGAGTTATGCACTGGAATTTGGTATAAATTACAAGGAATGTTTCTCAGTGAAGGTCAATCCCTTTTTAACCATTGTTAATCTAAAAGCAAGTGTATTTGGAATTTAGAAATGCAGTGTCAAGGATGAGGAGAGCTTTTCTTTATTTCTCACTCTTGCTGACTTCCCATGACCCAACAGTGAGACGAGGTGAGAATCAGGGTCCCAGAGATGAGTGTTAGGGGTGGACAGTGTCGAGTCTACGGGGAAGGAGAGATGGTGACTCCACCATGGCAGGAACACAGTGAGCTTCTGTGGCCAAAGTTGATCTAGGAGGGCAGGGGGGTGCAGTTGTATGTGAGATCCAAAGGGAAGTTGAGTCCTTCCATATCACACCTAAAGAGATGCCCGATACCTGCCTGACTATGCCACTGTGCATTCGCAATGCATTATCTCCAAAGTGGCCAGGGGTGTGGGGAGCGAGCGTTTTAAGAGACCTCTGTTGTTGGTAAAGAAAATGATTTGAGGAGAACACTTTAATTGCATGTTTCATGGCACTTACACTAAAGTACAAATTACATCCGTGTTCTGGGAGCGCACATGCCACATGCCATGCCTAATACCTAGTTTTGCTCATGGAAGATGACACTTCCTGCTGTCCCTTACCTTTCCTTCACCTAGCTGTTCTTAGTTATTCCCCCAAGGCATTGCCTGGACCCCTATTTACTGTCTTTTAAAAAAATGACTGGAGTCCTCAGATAGGACTTTACATATAGAAAAATTAAACAAGGGCTTGAAAGAGTTAAGCAAATTAAAAGGTACTCCTCTCTGGACTCAGATGTGTGCTCCCAGCTGTGAATATTATAAGGGGTACCCTTATGAAAATATAACTCCCATAGGAAACTTAAAGGCAATTAAAGCAACATTAGTGTTTTTCATAACTTTGCAATGTCTTTATGCCTGTGATAAAACCTTGCTAATTATTGAAAAGTTATTTGTATTAAGATTTCAGAGCCGAGAGATAATCTGTGCAATTTAGAATCCGGAGCCATCGTCAGGGAGCTGGCAAACGGAACCAGAATTCCCTTGCCAGCATCTCCAGTTGCATCAGTGAACCTCAAACAGGATCCTTTGCTGGCAAATATTAGCTTATTGTAGTTTAAAAATAAATAAATACCTTGAGCAAATGTGCAGTGACACCAAAAATTAGTTTCCACAAACTGACTAAATATAGTATCTGCAGGGAAGAGGCAAATGAGTTCAAGTGGAAACAAAATACTGAGCTGGAGGATGGAAAGCGTACATTTCTTTAAATAGATGAAAAATTCCAGTGTGATCTAAACATAACGGACATTCAAGACTCACTGTATGGAACGAAGAAAGACGGAGGCTTACAGGGTAATTTCTCCCATTCAGCTCAGCATCAATTTGGCAGGGGGAGTACAGAGCACCCCACAGTGTTCTTGGCACATGCGAGGCATCCAAACCATACAACTGATTCCTCAGCATTCCTCAACCCCTCTGATGAGCTGTCGGGTGATATGTTAACTGGGCAACGTTTTAAAGGCATGTGATAGAAAACGTGGAGAGGAAGATTCTTGAGATTTCCAGAATGTCATAAGGGAAGTTTCAGAGATGCAAAGATCTTTAGAGGCCACTGAAGTACAACAACTCTGTCACTGTAAGGATTAAAAAAAAAAAATTTGAGATCCAAAAATGATTAAGCGACTTGCTCCAAGCCATCCATCCAGTCCGTGTCAGAAGCCAGGGTGAAAAGAGGTCTCAGCCTTGGGGAAATACTCTCCCCACATAAGTAATATAGGTGATGCATGGCAGAGGTACATTGACAAGCATACCAGCAAGCAAACAGCCTTTTATTGTAACTTCAAAACAGTGAGTATTATGGGGTAGTTATCAGGGGAGAAGATCAGATTACTTTAGGACAGTATTTGAATTCTTTGGCAGTCCCTGAGTACCAGGGGCCAGAAGCAAATGACGCCCATCTGAGAATGGAGATTAGCCCCAGAAACAACACCAAGCAAGTAGTCCCCACACAGAAAACTAAGACGCAGCTGTATGTGTAATCACCAGGGAGCCAGGATGAACTGGACTCTACCTGGAAGCTCCCGGCAGAAAGAATTCGATTCCCTATAGTAACACCTGCTGCCTGACTAAAGGATAAAATCACCAGAGCCAAACGTCCGGGAACATTTTCTATGCCGGGACACCTACCGCAACTCGGTAGCATTAGTACTCACTTAGCAACAAAAGGAAGCAGGGAGCAAGTAAATCGGTATAATTACAAAGTTTGCAAAGGTCTATTTAAATCCATTAAGTGCAATAAGCCGGCCCAGCTGAGAGTTACGGGCAGAATTAGAAGATGATTTCTTCCTTGCTATCTTTCCCAGGGAGGAAACAGTCCAAAAGATTGTGAGGGCAGTTTATGCCCGAGTCCAATCACAGTGGTCCATCAGAGAGAAGGCTCAATGATGTCTGCGCATCTCCTGTGGACTTCTGAGAGGAGCTGTAGCATGCAGGTGCGGCTTGTGGGTGAATAAAGAAGGTTGCAGGGATGGAGTTCCAAGTAATGGCTTATTTATCATGAGCAACATGCTTTTATTAACCTGAAATGGATGCCCTGAATATCAAAAAATGTTTCCATTCATTATGTCTTTATTTTGCAAATTGCAACAAAGAATTCATGTTTTTATAAATATATTTTCACACACATACACACACAGAAACATATAAAATGCCTCAACTTCAGCATATAAACTGGAAAAATTGCCCGGCTGGCCTGGCTTAGTGGTTGAGCATCAACCTATGAACCAGGAGGTCACGGTTTGATTCCTGGTCATGGCACATGCCCAGGTTGTGGCCTCGATCCCCAATGTGGGGTGTACAGGAGGCAGCTGATCAATAACTTTCGCTCATCATTGATGTTTCTATCTCTCTCTCCTCCCTTCTTCCCCGAAATCAATAAAAATATATTAAAAAATAAATTTAAAAAATTAAATGAAAAAATGAAGGAAGACACAATACTCAAAACATGGAAAAGTTAGGGGAAAAAATGTTTAGGCTGCAGAGGGATACAGGAGCAAAGAGCCAGGGAAACAACTTTGGGATTAGTCGAGGCTCTGGGAGTCAGGCAGGTCCCTGACTCTGCCTTCTCTGTTATTCATGCTATGCCCTGTCGTGAAAAAGAATGAATGAACTGAGAACTATAAATCAGCCTTGTGCTTATGCTTAAGGTGCTGTTTACATGGCTGATGTTTAGACTGACCTTCACTGGATTCGGGAGTTTGTCTGGAGATACTCAAATCTCAAACCAGAGAGCATGCTGCTGAGAACCAACTGACCTCTAGGCAGATGAAATGTTATCATCTTCACTGTGTACAGTTTTGCTCATTAAGTCTTCAGGCAGCAGAAACTATGGCTATGAAGGTCCTATGGGGAGTTTAAGAAGGTCTACCTTTGTCTGCCACTTGGCAGGCTTTTCCTGGGGGTACCCACTACCCTCCTGTCCCTTTGATGCAGGAGAGAGCAAAACATGGTGGTTAAGAACATGGACCCTAGAGCCCAACTTTCTGGGTTCCAATCCTTCCTGTGCCTCAGTCTCTTACCTATGAAATTAATGAAATGATAGGATCAATTTTAAACTTTCCTGTGAAGATTAAATGAATGTGTCTATAAACCCATTACTTGTCACAGGCTAAGTTATAGCCTACCTAATGTCAATACCTTGATGCTTTCTTTCATAACTTTCCATCTGCTAAACACAATTCAATATATTCTGATACAAGTTATGGAATGACAAGACTTCATCCCCAAAGAGAAGTAGCTCAGTGGGATTAAGAGCACGAATGTTAAGGTAATAAACACCTGGATTAGAATACTGGCTCTGCCACTTACTAACTTCATGATTTTGAGTTAACCATTTCCAAGCCTCTGTTTTCTTATTTTTGAATTAAAGATAAGAGTATTTTATAGGATTATTGTGAACATTAAACATGATTGATGTGTGGAAAATGCTCAGCATGGTAATCTGGTAGAGGAAGTACTCAGCAAAAGGAGCTATGGAACTACTGTGTGTTTTTTAATATTCCTAGAATGGTAGAGTTAGAAGTAAATGTAGATATACAGATGAAACAATACAATGATGAGAGATCGATCTATCTATCTATCCCTTTAAGTTTCCCTACTTTCTCCATTATTTAAGTGGCCGCTAGACCATTCTATGCTTCTGCCTCAGGGAAGAGCTATGACAGCCAAAGAGAAAGATAGGGCTTATTTTTCTGGTTTTGAATGTCAAAAGCCAAGACCCCTGAGGCAACAGAAATGACTCAGTACAGACTATCAATTTGGGAATAAACTTAATGATAAAAGGACAAAACTTCTCACACCCTAAGGCAGTCCATCTCCTACAGATTGGGTTGAGGAAATGATATATGCATAGAAGTTGGTAAATCACAAAGTGAAATCTTATGCCAGTTTCCTGGGTCAAGACCTGGAGAATTAGCAAAACCCCTAGATTTGCAGCATCTGAACACACTGGTGACTTGTTTGCCTTATACAGTGTGGGCTAAAGGGATGGAAAACCACCAAAAGGAAACGTGTGCATGCTGTGTCCAGAATGGCAAAGCCTAGTTCACCCCTTCAAGAGTTGATTACATCCAGGAAGCATTACAACCCAAAAGTAGCAGAGAAAGCTGCCGGAGATAAGGAGACTTGTAGAAAGAAGCAAAGGTGCTTTTAGCTGCAGCTTGGGTAGAGTGTCAATAGGTGATCACAAAGGAAAACGTATGTCTCAGTGTTTGCCCTCATGAATACATATCATCAGCAGGTAGAACCACCCCCACCCCCCCACCGCCCTGCTCCTCTTCTGCTCACAGTGAGGCCATGACACCGAATAAGTCTTCTAAAACTTAGAAACAGCCATGGAAACGAAGGGTATCTCAAAATGAATGACATCACATTTCTGCCATCTTTGACAAAGATAAACATTAAGGTGAATTATACATGAATAATTTTTTTATATTTTGTATTGTAAGAGGGAATATATTTGCAATACTTTTTTCTGAAAAAGGAATTCTGAAAAAGGAATTGTATCCAGAACATATAATGAAAATGTTAGGAACAAAAATAGAATATTGGGGACTAGTTATGGTTATGGGAAATGTTGATCATGCTCTGTTAACCATGATTACCTTTGGCTGGTTAAAGAAAGGACATTCTAACCTGGCTGGGAGTTGTACACCGCCCCCCCCCCCCAACCCTACCCCTCTTTGCCACCTGGAACCTAGGACCTGTGAGTCAACCTTGGAATGTGGTCCATTCTCATTTAAGAATTGCCTATTATCATGGAAATATTAACAACCTTGTTGCCCAAACAATGGAGTCCCACCCCAGACCACACTGCCTACTTCCCCATGCCTGTAATCCCTACTTTTACCAGTATTATTGGAATAAATGCTCATATATGATTCAACCCTGTCTCTGATGAATTGGTTCAAGTAGTGACAGGCAGCCCAGGCCCATTGGTTATCCAGTTTCAAAAAGACAAATAACCCAGGAAGAAAAAAAATGATCAAAAGACTTGAAAAGTCACTTTACAAAAGAGAATTTCCAAAAGGTCAATCCACATCTGAAAAGATGCTTGATACCATTCATATTAGGGAAATGGAAATTAAAAACACAAATTAACCACGTTCCCCTTTCCCCTAAGAGGTTAAAATAGAAAAAAATAAAGACAAGGAAGGGAAAAGAAAATAGAAAATATTGCACTGCCAAGTGCTGAGAGGATATAGAGCAAGAGAAATCCTTATACATTAAAAATATTATTTGATGATATCTATTAAGGCCAACATATTCATTATCTATGACTCAGCAATTTCACTCTCAATACTTCCAACAATAAAGATATATTAAAAATAAAATAAAATGAAAAAAAATATGTGCATGTATAAATATGTACACAACAGCATTATTCCTAATAACAAAATAGCAATAAAAAATGGCCATTTTTTTGTCAACAGGAGATTGGATAAATAAATAGTAGTATATTTGCACCTTGAAATTTTATATAGCACTGAAAATGAACAATAGCTATACTCAACTACGTGGATGAATTTCACAAACATAACACTAAGCAAAAAAATCTAGACACATAGGAGTTACCTTGGAAAGGAGGCATTAAGGAAGTTTATGGTGTATTGATAATATGCTATTTCTCCATATGTCTGGTGGTTGCAGAGATGTGTCACTTTGTAAAAGTATCTTACATCATACACTTAAACTATATGCATTTTTATGTGTGTTATAATAATAAAAAAATAACAGAGAACTGAAATGTAGAAACACTTCTGCTGTAGTGGACAAAGTCATCTGGATGACAAAACAGGCACTGACTTTACATGATGATTAGAAAAAATAAAAATTGATGGAAGTTTGGGAAAATACAGTTGGTCTACTCTTGTAAGGTGCCAGCACACAATTCCATGCTAAGTATCCCAGAATTGAGTAACGAACGTATTGTGGTGGATAAAAATGTCTCTTAACCTGAGTAATTTTTTATAAGTCAAGTGAAGAGCCATGGTGCATACTATGGACAAACTTACATAGGAGAGACTGGAATATACAGACACAATGAGAACAGGGTGATCAATATTGGATAAATAAGGGCAGAGTTCATAGAATACTGAGTAGGGCTTTGGAAGCAAAATATCACTGGACTGTAATTCTTAGTCTGTCCAGTGGGATTTACAACTGGCCATAGGGATCCCTTGGAGAATGAGTTTGTATTGCTTTTTGGGAATTTTTATTAGCATCTATGCTAGATGAGTTGAGCCACTCTTAAAAAAAAATAAGATTGCCGAAACCGGTTTGGCTCAGTGGATAGAGCGTCGGCCTGCGGACTGAAAGGTCCCAGGTTCGATTCCGGTCAAGGGCATGTACCTGGGTTGCGGGCACATCCCCAGTAGGAGATGTGCAGGAGGCAGCTGATCGATGTTTCTCTCTCATCGATGTTTCTAACTCTCTATCTCTCTCCTTTCCTCTCTGTAAAAAATCAATAAAATATATTAAAAAAAAAAAGAAAAAAAAAATAAGATTTACAGTTTACTGCCCTTAAACTCAGTGGAGAAGGATTTGGGCTAAGTGGCATCAGTGGTGGCTGGAACAAAGTGTGCCTTGCCATCCTGGTCTCTCTGTGGCATCGCTCTGTCTTTCTGGGCTGTACAGAATGGCTCTGAGGGTTCCTTCAGGGCAGGAAAGACCTGAAGGTCAAACTTCAAAATGACCCCTCATGGCAGATTTTAAGACCAGGGGTGGTTTTCATTTATTTATTTCAAACTGCATTGGCTAAAAGGGTTAATTCCCCTTAAAACTTTAAGCACCAGCTGGCCTTGCCCCTTCCAAGAACTCCTTCCTTCTTTAAAAGCACAATTGTTGTTCAGTTTCTCTCAGGTGCAGATTCATTAGCTCTTGACTGGCTCTCCTTGTTTGCCGACTACTTGTGGAAAAAGCCATTTACCCTGGCGAATGTCAAGGTTAGTGCAAACCGTCCTTGTCATCAGTCTCCCTGGCAGAAGGTCAGGGATAAGCTTTCCTCAAATGGGCAGCGTCTAACAAAGCCGAGGCGGACTTAACTCGCCAAAAGGAAGAAAGGAGGCCTGCTCTGTGCGGATAAACATTCCTGTGAGCTTTGAGGACAAAAGATTAACTCCTCCCTTGCCACCTCAAGAACTGCTCACTGGAAGATGACTTATAATATCTGGATATTTTGGAGCATATGAGATCAGTTTCTAAAGTAATAAATACCTATCTCTATCCATATCTATACCTATACCCATCTGCATAGCTATCCGTCATCTTGTTTGCTTAAACAAGCATGGTAACTTTCAAAATCTCTCATTTGGAAGTGCATGCCATTATCCTAGCCCTGTGGTCGGCAAACTGCGGCTCGCGAGCCACATGCGGCTCTTTGGCTCCTTGAGTGTGGCTCTTCCTAAGCCTTAGGAGTACCCTAATTAAGTTAATAACAATGTACCTACTTATATAGTTTAAGTTTAAAAAATTTGGCTCTCAAAAGAAATTTCAATCGTTGTACTGTTGATATTTGGCTCTGTTGACTAATGAGTTTGCCGACCACTGTCCTAGCCTATTTTTTTTTTTTTGGTAATTTATCCCCACAGTTTACTTTCATAGACATGTTGTAAACCACATATGAAGAATTGCTTCAGTCTTAGTCAGATCTTAATTTATTTTCATAGAGTAATAAAATTCTGGAGTTGTTCAGAACCTCAAGACTAATCTAGTCTAATCTTCCATCCGACAAATAAATCCCCTGCAGTACTTTTGGCAATTGTCAAAACTCAGCTTGGTTATTTCCACTGACACAGAGGCCCCTGCTTCACAGAAAGGCTGTTCCAAGGTGGGGAAGGTTTTATTGTTCAAAGAAAGCTCTGCCTTATACTTAGCTAAAGTCCACCCACATGCACATTTAGCCTGTTGGCTCAAGTTTTGCCCTTCAGGATGATAAAGAGGGCTCGACCTTCCTCAACAGAACAGTCCTTTAACTATTGGGAAGGGTAGACATGAAACGTGGAGGAATTTTCTTCTCCGGGTTCACTATCCCACTTCTTTCATTAAAGGACTGTCAGTTGGCATTTTTTGGTTTGAGCTCCTCTGAATGACCACTAGTTTTTGTACTGTGTCCTCACAATGTGAGAACCAGAAATAGGAACCATACTTCAGATGTTGAATCATGAACTTCATATATATTTATACATAACATATTACTTATTATATATAATATATATGTATGTAATACATATATGCACACACACCATTTTTCCAATACATCAGTTCCCACAATGATTCATTGAGGAATCAGTTAATACCAAAAAGACTTTTTATGTAAGCTACAGCCAGGCAAATTTGCTTTAGCATTTCTGTATTCTAATCACAAATTACACAACCGATGTATGTGTTGAGTCATTGTAATACGTTTTTAACTTAATTGTTTATCACCCACACTCAGCCACTTGTTATAGTAACATACAAAAGACCATATTATTCGTACAGGAAAACACTGGAGACCAGGTATACTCTTCTTTTGAGAACACCATTTGCTGTACTCACCTTACTATCTTTTCCTTAAGGTTTGCTGGATAATTTTGCTTCTCTTTTTCAAAATTATCTTCAGAGCTCTTAGTCAAATCACCAACATATCAGCCCTTGCATAACTTTAACGACCTAAATGCTTTTCCAGACAATAGGTCTTGCTCCTGGGCATGCAAATCACTTACCTAATTGAATTCAGATTAGAAACTGATGCTGATTTATACTCATGAGTACAATTGTCCCAAGTGAATTAAAAATGGGACATCTCTCAAGGTGCTCCCTACACCCTCTGCATTTTGTCTTCTGTGCATGATTCTGGTTTTACTTTCTTGTGACTTTTCCAAAATTTTTTCTTGGACTTTAATCCTCTATCTTCTCTAGAATTCCCCCACATCATGTAATTATCTCAATTATTAAACAGTGTCCCTTCTCTACCTCATCCTCATTTGCCTTCTCTGGCAAGGAGACAAACTAGTATTTTTAGCCCATGCAACAGCTGAGTACTTGAAGGAGGAAAATTAACCTAGAGCACCATGGGATTAAGTCCCCACCTTCCTGGTTGTGGCTTCTTCTAGAAACTGTCTCATACACTGTCATGGCAGACTGCCTGCCTGTGTGCTCACTCCTGAATGACTACATTTCTATTTAAACCAGCCTGGGGACCCTACCCTCCAACCACCGCCCCTCCCCCCCACCCCGTCTCCCAAGGTCTTAGCAATTGACACCAAACTCCAAATGCCAGTCTTGTGTTTTTAAAACAAATATCTAAAAATACCAAGAACCTTAGAAGGCTCTTCTCTTGAGGTTTCTCATCTTTTGTAGAAAGGCTCCTGCTTTCCTACCTGCTTTTATCCACCTCCTGCTCCCACAGCCACCACACACTGCTCAGATATGTAACACCTTAGATGCAAGCACTTGGGATAACTTTCTAACGAGTTGCCCTGTCTCTAGACTCAAACCTCCATATCTATCCTACACGCAAGAACAAAATCTACTTTTATATTTATTTCCCAACTCAAAATCTCCGAGTTTTTCCAATATGTACCAAAAAGTCTCATCTCTGTAGCTAGACTTTCCTAGTGGCAAAACAGTTATAAGCTCAAACTTATTCATGTTTGAAAACATATAGGTAGCATTAAAATAAACATATTCAAGCCAGATTTAGATCTTTTATATTTACTATTCTTTTCCTTAAGAAGAGTCTTCCCAATACTCAAGTTTAATAACAATGATCCATTTAGAACTGTAGAGACCATAATAAGCTCTGCTTGGAAGTCTGTCCATTCAGATGATCCCAGAAAATGCAGACATAGACTGGACTTGTCCAGGAAGTACCACGAAGAAAACAGTTCTAAACGAAGTTTATTGTTACCTTTTCTCCAGTGCACCCGCGCTGCTGCAATGCCTCGCCAGGCCCCTTGGTGCTGTGAGCTGAGTGTTCCAAATGCTCCTCCTCATCCCCTCTCCCACTATTGATGGCATAATCTGCACAGGTCGTGAGGGGAGAGGCTCACTCGGAGACTGCACCTGCTAAAAGGAGGAAAATCAATTTTCATCATCCAAAAATACAGAATTGCTGGCACACAAACTGGTTGCTCAAGGTCCCCAGGGTCCAGAAGGGGAGTCCCACTAAGAAAGACATATGCTTGGAACAGAAGTCAATACCCTCTCCATGTAGCCAGAATAATAAGGGAAGTGGAGAATGAAGAGGTGAGGTGGAGGATAGAATGTTCCAGTGCAGGTCTCCAATTCTAAAATAAATATCGGGTAGAATACAAAGCCAGTTTTACACCAAAATATTAGGTGGGGATCTTTCTGAAAGTAATCTATAAATCTTAATATTTTAAATGTTCTCAAATGCTCAAGTCAGCTGGAAGGTATACCTATCATGATTCATGTTTTGCTATGTTACTACAAATCTTTACTACTTTTGTCACTTCACTTTTTCCCATTAGACTTTTCGTATAATTGATATTTCTGGCTAGAATTTCATCATTTAATACCACAGATAATTTGTTAGGAAACACAAAAGTATAGACTTGCATTCTTGGGAAATAAATCTCATAGAGGGGCTGATAAAACCACAAATCCATATACCTTCACACATGAACAGTTATTTGTTTTGTAAATTTTTTTAAAAATGTAGCTATACTGACGGAAAGAGTAAAATTCTCACTTCACATATCCCCAACCTCACTCCTCTCCACAGAACTAATTATTGTAACTGTTATCATTTAAGCGCATCTTCCTGACTTTGTACTATTCAATTACATGAACTACATTTTCACATATGTGTGTTTAATATATATAGAAATGGTTTGCTTTTCATAAATAAGTGAGTATTGAATACTGTTTTATAACTTAGGTTTACCACTTAATAATTATTTTAAAGATCATTATATTTCAGTATTTATAAATTCACCATTTTTTAATTTCTGAATAGTTTTCCATAACATGAAAGACTTAATTCATATAAATATTTGATTATTGAAACTTACTGGAATTTTTTACCCCCAATTTTACTCAATTACAAAAAAAACAAAAGTGCCACAATGAACATCCTTTTACCTGCTTCTTTGTGTTGTTGCAAGCATTTGATCAAGAGTGCATACTGAAAAGTGGAATTCCTAAGTCAAAGTCTAGGAGAATTTTGATAGAAACTGACAAATTGATAAATATATAATACATACACTGAGTGGCCAGATTATTATGACTGGCCAGATTATTATGACCACGCCATCAGTACTTTTGCCTTCAATACTGCAGCGATTCTTCTTGGCATTGACTCCACAAGATGTTGAAAGGTGATTCGAGGAATCTGACACCATGCCTGATGAATAGCACTGTCCACTTCTGTGAGATTTGATGGTTGTGGAACCAGCTGCCTCATGGCTCTTTTAACTTCGTCCCACAAATGCTCAATTGGATTGAGACCTGGTGATTGTGGGGGCCACCTAAGCAAGGTAAAGTCTCCCTCAGGTAAGCCACTCCTGCACAATACGAGCCCCGTGGCATGGCGCATTGTCTTGTTGGAAGAAGCCATCTCCATTGGGATACACCATCAACATGATAGGATGAACTTGATCAGCAACGATACTTAGGTATGTTGTGCTATTCAGATGTTTATAATGATCTGGCCCTCTAGCAACTTCAGCGCAAAATGATAGCTAATTTGCCTACAAATGTCAGGTGGTCATAATAATCTGACCACTCAGGTTATATACACATTCAAATTACTAATAGTGTATAATAATTCACATTTCCCTACACGTGCTCAAATCAAATGCTCCATTGCAATTGCTGTAAACAATTATTGTATGTATTGAAATATCTTGTGATGTATTTCATTTTCCTCTAATTTTTTGAGGCTAGTATTATTGAAATATGTATTTTTAAAATTTTTGTTATACCCACTTATTAATCCTAATAATTCACCTGATTCTTTCACATTTTTATGATTATAATGATATCATCTTTACCGTTCTGTAATTTTTTGTCAGTTTTGGTACAGAGCTTATGCACACCACATAAGTTCAGTTGGAAGTGTTCCTAATTTTGTTTTGTTTTCTATACTCAGGAGAAAGATGTGTAAGATCATCATGATTTTTTCCTTAAATAACTGGTAGAATTCACTTATGAAGCCATCTGGCCATGGAGTGTATTTTATTTTCAGTAGTAGACTTTTAATAAAAAAGTCATTTTAACAGTTACATATATTTAATTTTTCTATATCTTCTTATTCTTGTTTTTATAAGAGAAATTGCTCATTTAATTATATTTTCAAATGTCTAGCATTAAGTTATTCATAATATAAGCACAATATTGTTTGTAAGAGCTGTAGCAATGTCCTTTATATATTCCTGATTTTGATTATTTTCTTTCTCTCTTTCCCTCATCAGTTTTATTCAAAAACTGAAATCAGCAATTTCATTAACATTTCAAAGAATTATAATTTTGTATTTGTTTTCTACTTCTTCAAGTTCTGTTGTATTTACAATTTTCTTTCTTTCTTTTTTTTTTTTTGAGTTTCATACTCATTTTTTGTCCTAAGTTCTATAGATGCATGCTCAGGTTATTTTTTAATTTTATCTTCTTCTATATGCATCTAAATATATAACTATTTCTCTAAATTTCCTTTGCTGCAATCTGTAAGTTGCATTTTCATTTATATTTTTAAATATATTTTTTATTGATTTCAGAGAGGAAAGGAGGGAGAGGGAGATAGAAACATCAGTGATGAGAAAGAATCATTGATCAGTTGCCTCCTGCATGTCCCCTACTGGGGATCAAGCCCACAATCCTGGCATGTGCCCTGAGCTGGAATCGAACCCTGACCTCTTGGTTCATCAGTCAAAACTCAACCAGCTGGGCATCACTCATATTTTTTTTCTCCTTTTTATTGAATTTATTGAGGTGACACTGGTTAACAAAAGTATACAGGTTGCAAATCCACAATTCCACAACGCATCATCTGTATACTGTATTGTGAGTTCACCACCTCAAGTCAAGTGTCCTTTCATCATCACTTAACCCTCTAAATTCTCCTCCACCTCCTGGCAGCCCTCCTCCCCTGGCAATCACCACACTGTTGTCCATGTCCATGAGCTTTTTTCCCTCTCTCATTTTTTTTTTTGCTCACTCATACATTTTTTAATTTCATCTGTAATTTCTTTTCTGACTCAAAATCTATTTAGAAGTATACTTCTTAATTTCCAAACATATGGAAATGTACTCATTATCTTTTTGTTCTTGTTTTCTTGCTTAATTTGCTCTGTGATCAGAGACATACTCAGCATGACTACAGTCCTTTGAAATTTGTTTAGACTTTCTATGTGAATCAATGGATAATCTATTTTGGTTAATGTTCCATGTGCACCTCATATGAATTTGTATTCTGCAGATGTTGGATGAAATTTTCTATATCTATATCAGTCACATCATGTTTGTTAATTGTGTTGTTCAAATATTCTCTATCCTATCTTCTTCCTGTTTTATTCTCTGATGGGTTTTATCAGTTAATTTATAGAAGTATGTTAAAATAGAATACTACTTGCTACGTGTGTCCAACTCCTTTGAATTGTTTTCATTTTTGCCTAATTTTGAATTAATGGATGCTTTAAAAACTATTTCATTTTTTCCTTTTATTATCTTGACATAATTTACTTTTAATCTTTATTTTTAGTGACAGCACTATAGATTGGAGCATAAATTCTTAACATATAAAAAAGCTGCGGCAGTGCCCTCGGCGGTCCCAGATCTGCCTCTTGCTTCAACAGTGTTTGGATGGAACAGACCCAGGGACGCCCTATTTCCAGCCTCTGACCACTCTCCGGCGTCTTATCCAGTCACCACCTCCAGAACCACCTCCCAAACCAGCCAACACACCGGTTTGGTTTTTCCCTACCTTAACTCGTTGCTGAACAACCATGAGCTCCCAAATTCGTCAGAATTATTCCACTGAGGTGGAGGCTGTGGTCAACCTCCTGGCCAACCTGCATCTGTGGGCCTCCCACACCTACCTCTCTCCGGGCTTCTATTTCCACCATGAGCATGTGGTTCTCAAGGGCGTGGGCCACTTCTGTGAGCTGGCGGAGAAGAAGCGCGAGGGCGCTGAGCATCTCTTAAAGTTGCAAAACCAGCGCCACGGCCGCATTCTCTCTCGGGATGTGCTGAAGCCTCCCCCAAGATGAGTGGGCAAAACTCAGGATGCCAGGGAAGCCGCCCTGGTCTTGGAGAGGAACCAGGCCCTTTTGGAGCTGCAGGCCCTGGGTTCTACCCGTGCAGACAGTCGTCTGTGACTTCCTGGAGAACCACTTCCTGGGTGAGGAGGTGAAACTCATCAAGAAGATGGGAGACACCTGACTCACCTCCACAGGCTGGCTGGCCCAGGTGGGCTGGGCGAGTATCTCTTTTAAAAGGCTCACCCTCAAGCACAACTAGGAGCCTTTGGAACCCAGAGCCTTCGAGGGGCCCCTCTGTATCCCCTGGTGTCTGGCTTTTACCTGAGCCTCTTCCTGAAACCACTAGGCATCCTTTTAACCACTCTGAAGCCCTTACCCATGCATTAGACCAAATGAAACAATAAAGCTTTATAGCAGCAAAATGAAAGGAAGGAAGGAAGGAAGGAAGGAAGGAAGGAAGGAAGGAAGGAAGGAAGGAAGGAAGGAAGGAAGGAAGGATAGTTCCTAACTATCTCTCTCCCTTCCTCTCTGTAAAAAAAATCAATAAAATATATATTTTTAAAAATGTCACCTACATTTTTTGGGGTGTGTTTTTTTCAACAGGATAGTTGACTTATTATCATTATTCATTATTATCAGGAATGGAAATCCAGAGTTGACTGACTTTTAATGTCATTCTACTGTTATTAATTTGGTATTATTTATTTGTATTATTTGTCTTCTTATTATTATTACTAGAGGCCCAGTGCATGACATTCATGATGTGGGCCTAAGCCGGCAGGCAGACATCCCTCAAGGGGTCCTTAGCGCTGCCCAGGAGGCGGGAGAAGAGCTGCTGCCATCGCCATTGCACTCGCCATCTGTGAGCCTAGCTTCTGGGGGAGTGGCGCACTCCCTGTGGGAATGCACTGACCACCAGGGGGCAGCTCCTGCATTGAATGTCTGCCACCTGGTGGTCAGTGCGCATCATAGCGACCGGTCGTTCCACCATCTGGTCAATTTGCATATTAGAGTTTTATTATATAGCATTATTTCATATCCTTACTTATGATTTATCTTTTAGTTAATGATGGCTAGTAATTTAACCTAATTTTTCCCACCTCTATATATTAATAAGTTTTGTCTTAAATATGCTAATGTTATTCTCTTATTATATTTAAAGATCCTTCATATCTGTAATTATATCTCCTTTCACAATTCAAATGTTTATGTAGTATCACTCTTTTCCTAATCATACTTATCAAATTACAATATATAGGTTATATATACACATATGAATTTTCAAAGAAAGAGTTATCAATATTATTGATAAATTCTACTTTAATTTTTTTCATGGTACCTATGTATGCTTTTGATATCAGGTTAAGACTAGTTTCATAAAGTGAGTTGAGAAATGTTTCCTCCTCTTTCACTTCCCACGAGATATTGTGTAGAAATTGTGCTAATTCTTCTTTAAAAGTTTAGTAGACTTCTTCAGTGAAACCATCTGGGCCTGGAGAATCTTTTTTCAGAAGATTTTATTTTATTTTACTTTTCACCTATTGAACTTTTATTTGTTTTCAATTACAGTTTACAGTCAATATTATTTTGTATTAATTCCAGGTATACAACATAGTGGTTAGACAATCATATACTTTACAAAGTGTTCCCCTCAATATTTCTAGTGCCCACCTGGGAACATACATCATTATTGCAAGATTTTTTTTTCCAGAAGATTTTACTTTACAAAAGTCAAGTTTATCAATAGTTCTAGAACTATTCAAATTATCTGTTGCATGTTGAGTGTGTTGTAGTAATTTTTCATTTTTGAGAAATTGATCATCTAAGCTCATCTAAGTTGTCCAACGTTTATATAGAGAGAGCTGTTAAGATTATTCTTTTCTTATCCTTTTAAAATCTGCAGAATCTGCTTTGATATATCCTATTTTATTCTTAGTAATGGTAAGTTATGTCTTCATCCTTTTTTGTTTGTCAACATTGTTAAAATATTATCAATTACATTGATCTTTTCCAAGAATCAGATCTGTGTTCTGACCATGTCCATTGTTTTAATCTTTTCAATTTATTTGATCTCTGTTCTTTTCTTTAATAATTAATTTCCTTCCTTCTTCCTTTCAATTTATTTTGCTCTTTTTTCTTCTTTCTTGAGGTGGAAGCTTAGATTATTGAGTTGAGACTTTTTATATTATAATGTACTCATTTGCTGCTTAAACTTCCCTCTCAGCACTACTTCATCTGTGAATCACAACTTTGGATATGTTGTGTTTTCATTTTCACTCAGTTCAGTGTAATTCTTTAATGCCCCTTGGGATTTCCTTCTTGACCCCTGAATGATTTAGAAATGTTGTTCAGGTGCCAAGTAGTTTGGTGATTAGCCCATTATAATTCTGCTATTGATTACTCTTTTAATTGCTCTGTGGTCAAAGAACACAATTTGTATGATTTCAGTTCTTTAAAATGTGTTTAGGTTTGTCTTATGGCCCAGGACATGGTCTATCATGGTATATGTTCCATTAGCACTTAAAAAGTAAGTGTATTCTGTTGTTTTGGGTGAAATGTTCTATAAATGTCAAATTAATTCTGTGAAATCATCTATAATGTTACAGATTTTTCTGTCTCATTGTTTTATCAATGGCTGAAGGAGGGATGTTGAAATTTCCAACTGTCATTGTGAGTTTGCCTTTCAGTTCTGTCAGTTTTTGCTTCATATATTATCAGTTCTGTTGTTCAGAGCATACATATTTAGGATTACTCTATCTTCTTGTACTGATTAATCAATCACTATAGAATCTTCCTGGTATTTTCTTTGCTCCAAAATCTACTTTACATAATATTAATATAACCACCACTGTTTTCTTTTTATTAATATTTGCATAGTATATCTTTTTATATCCTTTTACTTTCAATATGCCTATATTATTATATTTGAACTAACTTTCTTATAGACAACATATCACTAGGTCATTTTTTAAATCCACCCTGACAATATTTACCTTTTAAATAGTGTATTTAAACCTTTTTAAAAAAATATTTTTATTAATTTCAGAGAGGAAGGGAGAGGGAGAGAGAGATAGAAACATCAATGATGAGAGAGAATCATTGATCGGCTGCCTCCTGCACACCCCCCACCAGGGATCGAGCCTGCAACCCAGGCATGTGCCCTGGACCAGAATCAAACCCAGGACCCTTCAGTCCACAGGCCAATGCTCTATCCACTGAGCCAAACTGGCTAGGGCTAAACCTTTTTTTTTAATGTAATTATCAACATATGGCTTAAGTATGACTCTTTTTTTTTGTATGTTTTTTTCTATTTGTTGCCTCAGTTTATGTTTCACTGATTTCTTGTTCCTATCTTTTTATGGAATAATTGCACATTTTTGTAATTCTATTTTGATTTACATACAGTGATTTTGAACTTAATCTATGTATCTTTTTAGTGTTACATTATATATACATAACTCATCAGAGTCTACTGTTGCCATTATTTTACCAGCTTGAATAAAGTGTAGAAACATTACCTCCCTTTATATATCTGTATCCTCCCACATTCATTATATTCACTATATTGTTGTTTAACATGTTTTCTCTACCTACATTGAAAACCACATCCCGACAAAAACAATTTAGGAAACTCAAGAGGAGTAGAAATGTCTCACGTGTATCTGTGGCAAATTCTCTTAATTTTCCTTCCTCTGAGAATATCTTGATTTCCCCTTCATTCTTGAATTAAGGCAGAATTCTGGAGATAACAGCAACAGGAATAACAGAGTAAGAACCTCTAAAACACCACTCTTCTATAAGAATAGTGAGAGCACTGGCAAAAAAATAA
The DNA here is from genome assembly GCF_000147115.1 of Myotis lucifugus. Classification (NCBI taxonomy): domain Eukaryota; kingdom Metazoa; phylum Chordata; class Mammalia; order Chiroptera; family Vespertilionidae; genus Myotis; species Myotis lucifugus. The sequence goes on along the minus strand of NW_005871054.1, from coordinate 4,253,009 downwards.
AAAATAATCAAAGAAAAATTTTTTTTCAGAATTTTAGCAATTCACCAAAACCTTGCAACTATCTAAGAAGTGTTTATTTTATTTTTATTTTTTTAAAAAAGCTGACTTGTGGTAAAAATAGGAAACTTCGTGGCATTTTAACTTGTCATTTGCCAATCACTCTCTCTCCAGATGCACAGAATTCTTGAAAACAAAAGGTCTCCCAATCAGATGAGGCATAAAAACCAGTAGTCTAGCTGCCTGGACAGAGCAGATTTGGACCTCCTCAAAAGTTCCATCCACACAGAGTTGGCCTCATATTACTTGTCCGAAAGTTCCCTGGAAACCCTAACTTGCATGTTTTTTCTTTACTTCACTATACTCAGAGCTCATCCTCTAAAACCAGCTGTTTCTCCAGAAAATGATTGGTTCAAGACATTTAAGGTGGTCTCAGTATAATGTGTTTAATAGGCTAGCTATGAAAGTAACCATGGAGATATTTCAGTGGCTATACATGAAAACAAACAACAAAACAGATAGTACAGAATTAGTCAAGGAAAGTTTTAAACAAACAGAAAAAATAGCTACCAAAATTACAGTGGTAACTACAAAACCTGGAGATCATAAGGGAAGATCTGATTTCCATCCAGGGTTGCTACATTATATTATTTAAATGTATTTGGAAAAAAATTCCCTTTTCAACAAAAATAATTATGAGAGATGCAAAGAAACAGGGAAGTATGACCCGTGTACAAAAAAAGCCAGTCAGTAGAAACTGTCCTCATGAAACCCAGATATTCTACATAGTAGATGGACTCTAAATAAGTGATTTAAAATATGTTCGAAGAACTAAAGAAAACTATGTCTAAAGAATATAAGGAAAGTACAAGAATGATATCTCATTAAATAGAGAATATAATTTAAATAATAAAAATTATAAAAAAAGAACTAAAGTCTATACAAAAACCTGCGCACAAATGTTTATAGCAGATTTACTCATAACATTCAAAACTGTGGTACATCCAGACAATGGAATAGTACTTAATGCTAAGAGAAATGAGATATTAATCCATTAAAAGACATGGAAGAACTTTAAATGTGTATTTCTAAGTAAAAGAAGCCAATCTGAAAAGGTTACATACTCTATGTTTCCAACTGCATGGTATTTTAGAAAAGGCAAAACAAAAAGGATAATAAAAAGTCAGGAGTTGCAGGGATGGGGGTAAGGGGGATGAATTGGTAGAGCATGGAGAATTTATAAGGCAGTAAAAATACTCCTCATGATACTATAATGGTAGGTACATGTTTTTATACATTTGTCCAAATCCATGGAATGAACAACACCAAAAATGAATCCTAAGGTAAACTATGAATCATGGGCGATTATGATGTGTCAATGTAGGCACATCAGTGGTAACAAATGTACCATCCTGGTGGAGGATGCTGTTAATGGAGGAGGCTGTGCAAGTGGGCAAGGGGAGGGCATATATGGGAAATCTCTGTACCTTCTCAACTTTGCTATGAACCTAAAACTACTCTAAAATAACATTTAAAAAAAGAACCAAATAGAAACTCTTGGGCTGACAACTCTCTTGTTAAAAAAGGAAAAGTTCAGAGTTAAGAAATCCAGGACTGGTTTATTACTCATGATTTTATTTGTCAAGGCCTAGACTCTCTGGAAAGAGCAGTCTGAGGCAAAGGCTAATTCATAAATAATTTATTTGTGAGCAGAAGAGGAGTACAGGGTATGTGTATGTGAGAAGGGAATGCCAATATAAGTTGCTTTACTACTACCATGGATGACCTATTGGAGCATAGCATGGGCTGTTGAAGAAGCTTTATGAAATACATCTCAGGACCTGTGACAGAGAAAAAGAGTATAGCATGGCTCCATCGTTCCCCATACCCCACTGGTAAGCATACATAGTGATCCCAAGATGTGTTAACTCTCCTTGTGTACTTCCTTAAGAGTCAAAGAAGTTCCTACCAGTGACCCGTGTGAAGGCAAATGATAAGAGATTCTCTGGATCAGGAAGGGAGCAGTACTTGAATAAAGCTGCTCATTAGCCCTGGCTGGAGTAATAGGTGTGCACAAGAGGTGTTCAACAGAGCATTAGTATCTCAGATTCTTTCCATCTTTCCCCCTCCACCTTTAGCATGTAGCTTTTATTCTCTAAAGTAACTTGTGGTCAGAAATTCTAACCATATTGCAAAAACTGTCGGCTGATAAAACAAGTTGAATGAGAGGCTGGGTCATGCAGGTTTTGGCTGGGCACACCACCACATTCAACAATGCAGGAGATGTGCTCATAAGGGAGAAAGAATGAGAATGAAAACGAGAACTTTCTGTCACGACTCTTCAAGAACATGTGAAGTGGGGACAGGTTATCTTTGTGTCTTTAGCCTTCCTATTAAAATATTAAAACATTTTATTCATGATCACATTTGCTCAAATTAATTTTATTCCTCACCTCCCTCTCCCCCATTTCCTCTTTGTTGTCCCAGACCCTCAAATTCCTTTTTCCAAGAATACCTCAAAATTGATAACTATCCCATTAATTATCCCATTCTAGGTGATTCTTCATTTTTACCATAAATACCTTAAGGGGGTATGAAGCTCTGGAAGTGGAAAAGCAGGCCTTTCTAAATGTTTGAGCAGAGAAGAGATAAGGAAGGAATAGACAGAGTGATTCAACAGTGGGTACTGTAATGTATATTCCCTCTCTGCTAAAACTAGAGCTGCATTTTAATAGGGCATAAGGCAATTAGCTCACCCTAAACACAGTTTCGGGATTCTGTTCACCTCTGCATAAATACTTCCAAATCTTTTTCAGTTCCTAAGAAGTGGCCACCTATGTTCATTTGGATCCTAACTTTAGCATTTTTTTTTACAAATTATATGCAAACAAATAAAAAATAAACACATGTATTTCTTGTAACCTTGGTACAGAGCAAGATTTTAAGCCCTTTGCATTCCACTTTCTCTGCCCTAAGTCATCCTCTGTGTTAACTGAAAATAGAGACAAAGGCCAGGCAGCCCCCACATAAAGGAAGAGAATCAAGAAGCCAGAAGAAAGGCACAGGGACTCCTTCCTCTTATAAATCAGGAATGGTCAGCTCTTACTTCAAGACTGTTGACCAGTATGGGTCCTCCCTCAATCTTATCCAAGTGACATTCATTTTAATAACAAGTTAAACTCATTATGCAAATTGCACAATTCTATTAGAATATTGTTATCCCATGTAAATGCTATTAGTTCCACAAATGAACTACTCTATGTGAAACTGCTTAGAAAACTATAAAGCACTTTACAAATGGAAGAAAAATTGTAATGTCCAAGAGAGAAAACATTATACTAAACTGGAATCATAAAATGCTAAAGTGCCCACTGATGCAGCTCCGATTCACAACTCCACCCTTTTTTTGCGTGAAAAGGTAAAAGGAAGCAAAGTATTTTCTTTGTAAATCCCATTTCTATGACTAATGTTCTTCTACAACTAACATGTAACTTTCTTTCTTTGATTTGTTTTCTCGTCTTACCTGACATATTCTATACACCTTCCGTCTTCTTATATGTGCCACTTTGTTGAAGAGGAAGGTGAGTTTTTGCAAGAATATGCTGTTAATGAATGAATGGACAACTAATTACTTGCTAAATGCATTAACACAAATCTGGGTCTGAAATTGCTTCAGAATTAATTTGGGACATATGTGCAACATCCACGTTTATATTTGCAAGGGGCATGATACATGGATTTCCATTTGTGTATCAGAAAGTCTTTTTCCTTTTTAACACAAACCTGGCTACAAGAAAGAAAACTCATTGCCAGGTTTATCTTACTTTTCAAACTATATTATTAAAGATAAATTTATAAATAATGCTAGTGGTACATTGATTTCATTTTTTCTCATTCTCTCTCTCTCTCTCTCTCTCTCTCTCTCTCTCTCTTTCTCATACACACACACACACACACACACACACACACACACACACACACACCAAATGTAGTCTGTGTACATAGGTAGAAGAATTAAAAATGAACTTCACACCAAGTGAACAAACACACACATACACACAACTTCCACTCAATGGAACATAATAGCAATTATTCCCAAGACATAGTTGATTTCTAAAATTGCTTTTATTTCTGTCTCCCCAAATCTCCTTTCTCCCTATTAAATAAGGGGGCCTTGCCAGATTATTATTCTCTCAGTATAGAGACTGGATATCCACTTCAGTTCTTACAACAGCTTGAGTATAAACTGCCATTTAATAGCAATGATAATTTTAAGTGCCTACCCATAGATATTTTGAATATGTAACTATTTCCTCTGATGGAAATTAGCCAGCAATAGGGTTCATTAGCATTCACATTTGCAGAGAAGTATTATATTTTCCTAGACATTTTTAAAAACTTAGCCCTTAGATGATGGCACTGCCAAAAATACAGCCAACTTCTACATCAGACAAGATCAGAAACAAATTACTCCTTAACTTGGCACAGAAGCCCTTGTCTCTCCCAAGACTTGGGATCTCCTCTTTGGAGAGACCCTTAGGAAAAGTTACCATTAGTCTTTCTGTTACACAGAATGCCCAGCTCATACTAGTCCATTATCTTTAGCCTGGTTGCTCGATCTGTTCTTCGGTGGCATTATCTGTCATAACGATGTGATCTTAATCTCCCCAATACTTATACTGAAAATATTCTACGTATTTGTTCTAATTGAGTTCACCCTTCCTGATTTATACCTAACCGCTAAGATTTGGGGGAAAATTAAAGTCAAACATCATTCTCCAACTGGTCCCATTTCCTTAGAGATAGTTAGATTAGTCCAGGTTATAGACTGAATTGTGTTCTCTCAAAATTCTTATATTGAGGTGCTATCCACTACTGTGACTGTGTTTGGAAATAAGCTATTTAAGGGGGTAATTAAGTGAGGTTGTAAGGGTGAGACACTATGACTAGTGTACTTATAAAGAGGCGGGGGGGAGAAACAGGAGACAGGGGGTGTCTGCACTATGGAAAGATCTTGTGAAGACACAATGGGATGGAGGCCATTTGTAACCCAAGAACAGTAGCCTCAGGAGAAATCAACCCTTCTCCTGCCAGTACCTTGATCTTGAACTTCCAGCCTCCAGAACTGTGAAAGAGTAAATGACTGCTATTATTTTGTTATGGCAGCCTTGGCAGAGTAATACCATCCATTTCAAAATTGGGTAAATAGTTTGCAGATTGTAAAAAAAAAAACCCACCAAGATCTTTACCATCATTAGGAATATAGGGACATTGCTATTTAATGACTCCTCTAATCTTCCTGTGTATTACGATTCTTTATTTGTTTGTGCAACACCCCTTGTCTCCCTGTCTGGTAACAGACACCAGCTGCCTGGTCATGGCAGTTAGATGGAATCCAGAATAAGCCAATTATAGCAACTTTAACCTTGACTGATTATTCTGGGCAGAAGCACATGACCCACATTGAACAAATCAAAACTCTTCTCTGTTTTACATTTTTCAAGAACCAAACTAAAAATAAGGAAGGGGGACTATTTTTCATATGGGTCACAAGGTTATGTGGTAGACCCTATGTGGTAGACAACAATAAACATAATAGGTAGAAAAAGAAACACACATAGGAAATAGGGGAAAGGGAGGAGAGAGAGAAAGGGAGAGAGATGGCAGCCCTGAAGTCTCAGGATCAAGGTGTCCCTCAGGTTACCCTCCCCTTTACAGTTTTTATTTATGGGACTAAATACACTCTTGTGCCTAAGTTACTTTATGTTGTTCCTCTGTCACTGGAAATCAAAAGAGTCCTGCTAGTTCAGAATCATAAAGAATATGAAAATTATTCTCCCTTACCTTTTTCCCCCATTTTTGATCTACTTTCTGACCCCCTCCTCCTTTCTATTTGCTAATTCTCTTTGGGAATGTGGCCAGGAAAATGGCAGGAATAAAATGGGGGATGTCAAGGAAAATAAAATAAAAAGTAAAAAAAATCAGAAATCCAAATAATATTTCCACTTATAGTTTGTAGCCCTGAAATCATTTAAGTCCAGTCAGAGGTGGAAATGATAATTAAAAATCAAAGAATTAGACACCATACCTATTCAGCCAATTCATGGTTCCTGAGCTCAAGCTCTATAGCTACTTTCTCAGGGTCTCTCTCCATAGCATTTCAACTTGTGACATTTATTAATATTCCCTTTTTGCCGCTTTTTAGCATCCTCCCTGTATTCATCCATTTCCCATTATCCACACCTACAAAGGGCTCCACAGGACTCCATAGAGTGCCATACTTGTCTCAGGCAGCTCATTACCCACCAAGTCCTTATCTCTAGCCCTCCTATTCACCCCCTTGTTCCACCAAGTCTTGAAACTGTCTTTTTTACAAACTTCTTTATTTTCATGCATTTTAAATACATCAGTTTGTAGACAACTACCTCAGGGGTCTACCCGGTGGCCAGCTAATACTAATTTGGTCAAGTATAGCTAAGATGTTTCTAGTTGATCATGGATTACTAATTTATTCTTCCAGAGAGCATTTGCATTTTGATGGTGGCCTTAAGCAAAAAGTGTTAGCCACATGAGGCTTCCTGGTGGTAGGAGGGGTACAACAAATATCTGAGAACTAGTAGTATTTCTGCACACCTTGATTCACATCATGTACACACTGGCATGTCTATGCATCTCGTCATTCCTGCCTTGTGGGGTGATTCAATATCTACCACCAAAGAGTTTTCTTACCTGCAAGAACCATTTGCCTTCCTCTCCCCTGAGCAGCCTTTCCCTTCTTCTGTCTGGCCGATCGCCTTTCTCAACTCCACTGGCTCTGTTATTGTCTTTACCAGTGTCTATAGTTTTATGAACTCAGTAAATTTAGATTCTCTTAAAGAGCACATCGAAAGCCCTGCCACATGGCCCTAGAAATAGTTCTTGAAACAGAAAGGATGGCGCCAAAGTTATTTCAGGTAAGAACGAGTAAATGTCATCAGAATGTTCCTGGTCATTTTATTGGCTTCAATTGAAGAGTTCCCCCAAGAATCTATGGATTCCTAGGACTAAAGATAATAAGGGAATTTGAAACAGCAGGAACAGGCTTTAGAAGAAATGCAATATGGGCAATTACATTAAAATTTTGGTGGTGCAATTTAAGAAGAGCCTTGAAAAATAAAAGGGTGTCTTTAGAAGGCTCTGGAAAGAGATAACAAAAAACGAAAAACAAAACAAAACCATGTTCCAGAAGCATTAGAGGAACTGCAGCGAAGAAAGAGGATGGAGACACAAAGGCTGTTCTCAAGTTTTAGAAGCGAATTGTCTACAAGAGAGAGCAGAGTTTTTCTGGATTGCTTCATAAGACGAAAGTAGGATCAACGTTGAGTACAACTACAGAAAAGTAACTGTTTTTCTCATTTTAAGGGATAATTTCCAACAGTGTTGTCCAGCAGTGGAAGGAGCTGCCTCCCACAGTCATTACTGATAGTATTTGAAAATGCCCTTTCACTGGAGCATTCTAGTACAGCATCCTGCACTTAGAGGCCAGACCACGTCCAAGGCTCCTTCAACACTGCGACTCCACTCCTCTGTAAAGCCCTCAGCACCAGATTAGCTGGCTGACCCACACAGGCAGCATCGGGTGTTCGCATGAGTTCTGGGTACAGGGAGAGGAGGTGAGAAACAGACAGCACAAGAGTCAGCACTTCCAACCTGTCACCTATTGGCAGTATTAGTCTGGTTGGCCTCAGCCTGTTGGCTACTTACCTGCCCATCTATTCTCTACATGAGGTACTCCAGCAATTGAGTTCAATTCAATAAGCAAGGATGCTGTGCTGCTATAAATCATTGGTCCCTTCCTCCCCGAGCCCTTCAGTGGAAGGAGTAATTGGTTAATTGCCAGAGTTGTTAACAGGAATTAAGAATTCAAGGAAATTGGCTAGGAATGCAGATCTGTTGCAATATGGTTAGAACAAATGTGTTTGTAAAGAAGCAGAAATTTAGAAATATGTACACCTTGGTCAAAGCAAATGGGTCTTAAAGTCCTTTATAAACTGCCTGAGACTTGCTTGGGTCAGTGTTCCCTTCTTTAAGGGGCTATCACTCAAAAGAAGAAGAAGAAGAAAGCTTCCTCCTCGTTTCTCAGCAGCTCCTTTCACTGTACCTTCCAGCTGGGGAGTGCAAAGCATTTTCCATATCTGCCCCCCCCCTTACTCACTTTCCACAGCGGCATCTCCCTATGCTTTACCCACTCTGCTTGCCCCACTTTGCATTTGAGACCATCATTCTTTCTCACATATTCTGATTTCCTCTGTAAAATGAATGAAGGAAGGAGAATTTTCATAAAAGATGAGACACAACCTAACATACCAGTGTTCATAAAGTCCAAATCCACAGATATGTGACTCATAGGTGTTTTCATAGTAGCTAGTTAGTAAAGGAAGGGAGCAAATGGAATTGGACATTAAGCCTGATTCTCTAGGAAGCTGAATTGGACACTGATTTGCTAGGAAGCCACAGCATTTACAGGCTCCCCATCCTCCCTCAAGGGAACCTAATCCCCAAAGCAGGGAGAAAGAATGGCTACCCATCATTAGCTAGTATTACTGGCGGAGGAAAAAAAACAACAACAGGGGAAATATCTTTGCTAGGCACAGGCCCAGTGGAGGCCAAGAGAGTGCAGGGGGAGGTGAGCGCATACAGGGTAGAAACCAGATGATAAAGCAGAACTCTGGGCATGCCCAGTAGGAGTCAAATGGTGACACAAAGGGGCGGAGTTTAATCTGGGAAAATAATCAGAGTGGATAGGGGCAGAACCCCTGGGAGGTCCAGGAAAGGTATTGGATGGGGAGAGGACCCAGCACAAGCCCAGGAAGGATTAGGAAAGAGATTGGTTAGTTTGAAAAAAGAAACCTTGCTCTTTCCCAAGCCAGAGGTAATATAATCAAAGCTTCACAAAGGCCCTTCTGGGTAGCATGCATTCATTTGTGCGTTTGCTCCTTTGTTCCAGTGCTCCCTCTCCATAGCAGACCCGTGGGCCTGGCACAAGAGCGGGCAGCTAGTGTGCAGCCAGGAACAGAGACTAAGCTAGCAGGAGGGGAATAGAGACTCAGTTGAACTATGGAAGCTTCAGAAATGAGACACAGAGAAGTTCTGCTGGGCCCTGATTACTCTGGGTTTGGTGAGAATAAGGGAGGTCTGAGGCTGGACTTCTTCCACAGTGGAACAAAGCTGAGCCATCCGGTCATGGATGAGACACCAGATATCTGGGGGCAGTCCTTTATTTTTGCTCCAATTCTTACCACTATACCTCATCCTCCTATGTGTGGGTCCCAAAATGTTTTTCTCATGACTCCATGAAAGAACCCTATTTCCACCAGCAACCAGGTCCACGCTGGTGGGACCCCTGGGCATTGCCAAGTATCCTGCAGGTAATCTAGATGTTTTAAGCAGCAATACATCTATAACGCTGGAACACAAGTTTATGTTTTTTAATATATTTTCTTGGTTTTATTTGCTCTGATAACAACACAAAACATATAGAACAAGTATTATGGTTCTTATTTTCAAGATGAGTTCCAAGTAGAAACAGGAAGTGGTTGCATTATAAAGCCAGGACTTAATCCCTAGATTTCCTATCTCCCATACCCTATCACACTTTCCATATCCTACCTTCACCAGGAGTTTAACCTTTTTGCTCCAAAACTCTGAAGTGCCATTGTTTTGTAATCATAAATTCTCTTCAGAACTGTGCATAGAGTAGGACATGAAAATGAATAATTGAATTCAATTGTATATATGTTTTTCACAGCTCTACTAAGATATAACTGACAGATAACATTGTATAAATTTAAGGTGTAAAACATGTTAATTTGATGCACTTATATACTGCAAAATGACTATGACCCTAGCATTAGCTAACATTTCCAGCATGTCATATAATTCCCATTTCTTTTCTGTGGTGAGAACATTTAATATTTACTCTAATAGCATCTTTCATGTATATGATACAGTAATCTATAATAATAAAAGCATAATATGCTAATTAGACTGGACGTCCTTCCGGACATCCTTTTGGATGACCTTCCAGACGAAGCCGATGCTGCTAGGGAAGCCCGGGTCTCAGGTGCCAGAGGAAAGCCGGTGCAGGCAGCTGGGGGAAGGAAGGCCTGCTCTTGCACGAATTTCATGCTTTGGGCCTCTAGTATAATCACCATGCTGTTCATTAGACCTTTAGGGCTTATTCATCTTACAACTGGAAGTTAGTACCCTTTCAACTGCATATACTTGAAGAAGTGTGTGTGTACATGTGTCTTGGAGGAATTGTGGAGCATAGGGTTTGGGGACAATTTGGAGCTAGTCCGATTTGTATTTATAGAGTAAACATGGAAACAAGTCCAAGAAAAGTAAAGATCAAACACATATTAGTGAATTTGTAAGGAGTGGTAATTCTCAGCTTAGAAATGGTCACAGGTGGGAGGCATATGAGTCATCATAAAACCAAGGCTCAATCTTATCTATATAGGATCTTTAAAGAGAATTTGATGAAAGTGAAATAATGTATCACCAAACCTGTTGAAATGCAAACTAGTTGAAGCACAAACAACAGTTGTGTCAATGAAACCTGAGATTCTTAGCCCATTCAGGTGGCAGGCCAGGAACAGAAATCACAGTCAAGAGAGAGATTATCATTATATAACATACGTTGTAGGTTCTCATAAATTGCCATACAGATCCCATATATATTCTATAATATACAGAAACTGAAACCCTGGCAGAATGAAGTGATTAAGAGAACTCTAGGCAGAGGTGACTAAGTATAGTGTTTTCTCAGTTGCTGAAGATCATTACTATTGCTTACACTGAAGCTGAGGCAACCACATGTCTGGATTTTCTAAGACCTTCTTGGTTTCATGTAATTTTTTAAGTTATCTGTTAAGTATAAAACCAATTGTGAAATATTTTATAACATATGTCTAGGCGGCTTACACAACAGAAACTTGTTTCCCACAGTTCTTAAGGCTGAGAAGTCTGAGATCAGGGTGTCAGCATGGTTAGGTTCTGGTGAGGACATTCTTCCTGGTTGGTAGATGGCCATCTTCTTGCTGTGTCCTCACAGGACTGAGAAAAAGAGGAAGCAAGCTCTCTCAGGTCTCCTTTTACAAGGTCACTAATCCCACCATGAAGGCTCCACCCTCATGACCTAATTATCTCCCAAGGCCCATCTTCAAATATTATTTTAGGGATTAGGGTTTCAACAAATGGATTGGGGTTGGGGGAGCACAATATCCAGTCCATAGTACCATGTAAGTCTTTTCAAATAACTTTCCAAATGAGAAAGAAAGTGTTAGTCTGATCAAATAATTGAATCGACATCCCCTCCCCTGGGAACTGACCTTTAGGCCACTTCACAATAGACATTCCCTTTCGTTTAGACCACATTCCACTTGCTAAGACCATTATCCTTCCCCTCTGGATCTTCCTAGGATCTGGACCTGCCCAGAGAATTCTCCAACCAGATTAAGCCTGCCTAGTGTCCTTTCAAACCTCTGTCTCCACATCCCTGGGTGCTGGCGCCATTTTGGGGCCCAGCTCACCTGGTATCCAGATGACCTAATAAATTTAGAATCCCTTATCACTTTAGCCTCATGCATTCCTCCTTTGGCAACCCTAACAGAAAGAAAAGTAAATTATTGGACAACATATCCTAATTTTAGCTCAGATAATATTTTAATCTGAATAAAAAGATTAGTGGATCTCTATTAAAATGTCCAAGATCTAGAGTTAAGAAGACCAGACAGAAGAAATCAGGGTGCCCATGTTCCCAGCAAGACCCAGTGGAAAGGAAGAACAATGGGCACGGGAATACAACTACTTTGAGTGTATGAAGTCTGGGCTGAGCATAGTGTCATAATATTGGGGAATACAGGTTCTGACATACAGTAAGCCTGGGACTGAGTTGTTTCTGCCATAGGTATGGTGGCTCTGTGTCCCAGTCAGCCTCCATGATACTTGTCTCTCAGTTCTGTGGAGAGCTCAGAGGGTATAAATGACTACCCTGTTGCTAAATATGCTCTGTCTTTGGGCGAAGATAGAAAACACCACTTGAATCCCCTCTGATAGCGGATAAAAGCAATGGAGAGGACAGTCATGTTTGCCACTTCCCCACAGATGCGCTGCACAGCCAGGGGGCTCTCTGGGTGCCAGGGTCTCACCCACTGCAGGGAACAACAGAGCTCAAAGGCACAGCAGTATCCAGTCAAGGCTCAGGCTGCAGGGACAGATGAAGGCAGTGACACCCACCAGTAGAAACTAGCACCCATACTAGTGGTATGAGGGGCTGTGCTTCTTGGGAGGCAGAGCGACTAAGTACATACTAGAGCGGGAGAAATAGTAACGCTAGACAGAGGCTAATGAGGAAAGGGGAAATTTATATTTAACTTGCAGACTCGGTAAAAGTTGATGATTTGACTGATTTATTGATATACTGCTTCACATTATATTAGTGCTAAATGTTGATAAGATAATGGCTCTTATATCAGTGTATCTAAAGATAACTTTGAAAAATAGATCCCATGGTTAGAGATCTGCTTCTGGTATATTGATCAGGACTGTTTGAAATCAACAAAGTAGTCAAATGTCCATTGGAAGGGAAGCAGAGACATGAACAATCAAGCATTTAAATTCGAGAAACATTAGAGGAGAAAATACTTAGTTTAGAGCAACCTCTAAATTTCCTGGTTAGTAGTTAGTGGCCTTTCTTGAAGAATCTTTATCCACCAGTCTGAGTTGTGTGTTTACAAGAACTCCAGTTAGGCCAAAACTGGTTTGGCTCAGTGGATAGAGCGTCGGCCTGCGGACTCAAGGGTCCCAGGTTCGATTCCGGTCAAGGGCATGTACCTGGGTTGCGGGCACATCCCCAGTAGGAGATGTGCAGGAGGCAGCTGATCGATGTTTCTCTCTCATTGATGTTTCTAACTCTCTATCTCTCTCCCTTCCTCTCTGTAAAAAATCAATAAAATATATTTTTAAAAAAAAGAACTCCAGTTAGTGCTTGTCATTTCTTTGCAGCCTCTTCCTACTAGAAGGCCATCATTTCGTTGAAGGATGCTATATGCTGGGACACCCTATTCAATATATGCTCCCCCATAGCTATCCTGCTCCATCTAATACTAAGTAAGATCACAGACTCTAACCCCAACAGGTTTTACACCTGCTCTCTCTGTCTTCCTGAGTTTGTAATCTCTTTGATGCCTTGGGGTTTCTAAAGGAATATGGTCTTAGCTTTCCATTCTCATTACCAGGTATAAGTAGCTCAGTGGTGGGCAGTTATCTGGAGAGGTTGGGAGGGAAGACCACTAAATTGGCTCAGTTCCAAGTACTTCATCATGTCCAAGGGTTTGCTTGGCCAGCGCAGTTGGTAAGATGCTATTGCACCATAAAGAAGTAAAAAATACGTATTGCAGCCATAGGAACTGCTATGCTAGCAATGCAGTTTCTCTGGGCTAGACATAAGGCCACTGTCAATGAGAGAATCTGAGAGGATTGGTTTCAGAAAGAGAGTTTTGATCACACTTTATTGAGTTTCCATTCTTGCTCTGTAAGTAAAAAAGCAAGTTTGCTCCCAGTGCTCAGATTCTTGGCCTCCCACATGGAAATGGAATCACAAAGACCTGTGTGTGTGTGCGTGCGCGCACGCGTGTGCATATAAACATATGCCTGTATTCTATTCCAAACTCAAGAGAAAGAAAAAAGTTCCCCAGATTTTTCAATTCCTATAAGAATTGTAGTTTACTATTTCTGGATTTGGATCATTGAGTTCCCTGGATTATTAAACATAGCAAAAAGCCATCTGCAATGAATCGGGCTTGCTCCTCTAATTGAGTCATGCTGTGAAGCCCTTTACTGTTTCCCTCACTTCATTGCTGAATATTTTTTCAAGAGTGATAGAAAATACATTTTTACTACTAATGCCACCTGCAGGTTAAAGAGAAACTGTCGCAAGATTCTTAAAATCCTCACACTACACTGTAATCAGTCCCTCCAAAATACTCCCCAAACCTTGCCAATTGGCAGGAATGTAGTTTCATTTAGTCGAAGATGTTATTTATCAAAAATATGCCTTTGCAATCACCACTGCAGCCAGCCTCCCCTCTTCACTCGACACTCTGGCCAGCTGATACTTACATCTAGGAACATGTAAGAAGTCGTTTTCTAGGAAATAATTGCTTTGGGCTACTTCGTGCAGCAGCATCCCAGTGCCGTTGTAAAGTGTCTCATGTCACAGGTTAAGGTGGTATGAGAGTTATCCTCCATCAATTAGTTTCCATGTGAATTATTTCCTGGGTCAATCCATCATCCCATGCAAGTGCTGCTACTTGTGCTAAATGAATTAGTGCACGTTGTGCCATCTACATGTCTTATTTTCTCAGCTAGGTAAGGTTTCTTAAGGGGAGATACTGTTTTCTACTCTAATTAGTCCCTTCTTATTATGACTGACATTACCGTTACTACATTATGATTATTAGTCATAGTAGATAAACTTTGCTATCAGTTCATTATAAATTATGCTTCAGCTTCTAGCCACCGTGATGTTACAGTCCCAATTATCTGAAGAGCACAAATCTAAGAGGAAGTGAAGAAAAGATCCATCAATATTTTCACAGAGATTCTAGGCTAGTTGATGTTGCCAAACAGGACAGCCACCCCCTCCCCATTCTTTCACCACCAGATGGAGTCAACTTTCAACGTGTGCAGCACTTCTGACATGATGTCACAGGGAATGTGATGATGTAATGTGGTGACAAGGACAACAGGAATAATGTGGGGAAATCCTCCTTGACCAGAACAGAGAGCTGGTGACAATTTCAACACCCACTCCACTTCTTAATGAAGTTATTACACCCAGGCACAGAGGTGAAGAAACAGAGGCAATTATCTTAGTGCATCTGATAGGCTACCCTAAATGGACACTCGGCTCCATAATGTGGGGCCATTTGTATCCCTAGAAATAATAATAAGGGGACACAGAAGAGATGGCTGGGAAAAATGCCATCCCTTCTAAAAGGGAAAGAATAATATTAATAGAAAAGTGTGCCCATAGATGAGAAAAGAAATATAGGACAGCTGCATGATGTTTTCTGTTTCCTTTTTCTTGGCTGAATTTACAGAAGAGCCCTTACCCCTAACATCAGGCAGTTAAGAAACTAAAAAAGGTTTCCAAAACTTGAAGTATTGTCCCTGACTGCAAAAAAGTTAAGAGTTTACTCCCAAAGTTAAAATGTAAAATGCTACAGGAGCCTCATTCAGCCCCTGGGTGCCACCAGGTGACAGCACACCAAAGTGCTCAGACTTCGCTGGGAATAGGAGCAAGGAGAGATATACTACGGGGCGCAATGCTTACTGGGAGTTTCACTTTGCTTCTTCCTAGGGAATAAGCATCTCTTTAGATCTCCGCACTACTGACATTTTAGACTGAACAAGTTTGTGCTGCGGAGCTGCCCTGGACACTGTGGGGTGTTTAACAGCATCCCTGGCCTCCACCCACTAGATGCCAATAACATCCCCCCATAGGGACAACTAAAACACATGTCTCCAGATATTGCCAAATGTCCCCGAGGGTTGGGGTCAAAATCACCCCACAGTTCAGAAACTCTAGGCTGTGAGCTCTTTAAATACAGGGAGTATATCTCATTCATCTTTTATCACCAGCCACGCACGGGGAAATGCTAGACGTTGAGGGATGAAATTGGACTGCAATTCTGTAAGTGACCACAGCTAAGGTTGGAAGTGACTTCTTTCACTGTTCATGTGAAAGGAGCAAATGATGACATTCTATTCAACCGTTCCAGTCACTTCTATAGAAAGACCAACGTGAAAGATCTCTCCCGTTTATTTAAATTAAAACACCACTGTCACTGTCCATCAAAAGTCAGCTCAATAAAGACAGAGCAGGGGATGCTTGGACAGAAGGAAGGGAAAAAAAAGCACACAGACAATTTAATTGTGGGGAAGTTAAAAAAATCTTTGCCAAGTAATGAAATTATTAATTGCAATTCATGTCAGTTTTTGCGACAGCCATGTGAATAGATGGACAGGCTGTTCAGCAGAATTTCTGGAAAGGATTGTACATGTTAAAAATGAGGTGTTGCTGGAGGACTGTGTACGTGAGGATTTGCAGAAGCAAGCGTGCACCCCTGTAAACTCACGGGGTGGTAACAGGGAAGCGACCCTACCTTTAGCCCAGATGTAACTTGCGGGTCAAAAGGGCGTTACATTCACCCATGTCATTGTCCTCTGAAAGATCAAACTCTCATCCTATGCCAGATGCAATATCTTCTATTTGAGGCAGTTTACATATTTCTCTATTTAAAAATATAGGCAGCTACTTCCTTCCCCCTACAAATGTGCTTATCGGTTTTGAATTACAGAGATCTATTTTGAGATGAACACATTGATCCGTGTGTGCATGTGTCTGTGTGTGTGTGTGTGTGTGTGTGTGTGTGTGTTTTTATTTCCCAACATGGCGGTGGGAGCTTATGCCCGCTATCTGCATAAGTCTTTTGTGTATTGCTAATGGAGTGCTGGAATTGTAGCAGCCCTGAGCAGGGAATACATGTGAGCAACAATATGCTGAGAGACCCCTCGGTGGAATCTAATCTGTTCCAGCTCATGCACTCCTCAGAAACTATTTAACTTTCATTAAACTGTGTTTGATATCAGCTAAATAGGATGCATACGGCTCCAATATAGCTCATATGGTCGCATTCATTCGATCACAGCAGTGCTTTTTTCTTATATTTCCCTCCACTTGTGTCAGTACCCAGTATAGCTGGGTAAATAGGAGACCTTTGAAGATGTAGTTAGTACTCAGATTTCTTTATTCTTTTGTGCTGGTTTCTTAGTGTTGAAACAGTGATTCATGTATGTTGCAGACAGCCTCCATTAATTTCATGTAATGTAGCTTTTATCTCGTAGCTGGGACAACTATCTTCAGCATTCTGTCGCTCCAGCATCCCCGGCTCTGTCTTGAGTCCCCTCTGCATTTCCCTGTCTCCCGCCAGGTCCCCAACTCTCTCGAGAGCTCCTCTTTCTGCGTGGAAAATTCTGTTCATTTCCAGCCACTGTTTTGTCCTGGTTATTGTAGCTTAAGAACAAGTGAATAAACAGGTATAGAGAAGTAGAAAAAAGAATAAGGGGAAAGGTTTTCAGTCTGAGGAAGCCTTTATGTCTGAAGGGAAAAGGAGAAACGCTACTGGGATGAAAACATCCATGCAGGCAGGAGAACAGTGCTGTGCTCCCAACCCCACCCCCTACACACACACACACACACACACACACACACACACACACACTCACACTCTATTCAAAGAACACTAATTTGTTTATGAATGCAGCATAGTAGAAGTATTCAGTTTTTCAGTTTCTGGGGAGGAAAGGGCCCGTAGATTTACAAACTGGAGCTGTTGAAAAGTTTTAATGATCACATATCACACACACACAGACACACACACTCACACACACACACACACAGTGGGAGGGCGGGGGCAGGCAGAACTGAGCTGGTTACCCATATGTTTTCAGCCAAATAAACACTAGTATGTACTTGCAAAAAATTTTTCCTCCTTAATAATGAAAAAGTGTTAAGAATTTCACCTTTACAAATATTAAGGGGACGTGGATCTCTCTCTCTCTTATCCTCACTGATATTTTTTCAATTATGTTTTATTAGGTCCAAAGGAATAATCACAATTTTTTTCAGGCCACTTAAGAGAAACTACATGGGGTCTTGGGTACCAGGAACCCAATTATTTAGGATATTATTTTGTGAACCTTTTTCATTTTATTAGTATACCAGAGGGTTTTCACATTCTCAAGGAGAATCCAGCCATTATTGCTTTTTTGGAAGAAACATCTCCCTGGGACAATTAATTCTATACATTAACACCAGTCACAGTTGTGCTGTATATTATTAAAATTATATAAAGGCCCACACTTTATCATTCAGTTCAGAAAGGGGTAATTTACATGTGTGTGCATATTAGAGAGCAAGCCGCTCCGTGCGTAGCCCTCCCTGTGTAAGAACTTTGCAGAGCCCTGTGCTGGTTTGAAGAAGGTCTCTCCACACACGCTGATGGTTTACAGAAGAGCCAAATGGGGCTGAGAAAGGTGAAGGCGGAGGCAGCCTCGGGGCTCGCCTCTGTCTGTCTCTGCCTCACTTGAGGGATGTTCTCCATTTAACTTTGTGGATGAGCACATGTAATTAAGATGCTGTGCCTTAATGTTTGATGCTGGGACTTGAAAGGGTGGTTTAAAAAATTTATTTAGATAAGCGTATTGACATTTTTAGTATATATTATTAATCTTATTAATAGTATTAACAAAGGCTAATTGAAAATGCATCATCTATAATTATATTAGTCTTCATTTGAGTCCATTTTTGTCAGAGTAAACTAGAAAGGAGTAATTAATGTGCCACTGTTATTTGCCCCTGTTTGTATGAAAGCTGGTGTTACACAATGTTAGAGATGAATATAGCCTGATTTCACTGAATGCCACGGAGCACAGCATTCAGAAGCAGTGAAATAAGCAGCTGTGTCTTCCTGTACCGGGAACCTAAAAACAAAATCAACCTCCGGACTGCAGGATAGGTGTGCAGTGGTGGGCTTCCAAGGCCCGGAGGCTTCCATGGCCCGTGCGCTACACCACAGGCTGCCTTTTCTCCCTCAGTGGTAGGCGCAGGGACCCACGACTGCTCGGAATCTAGAGCCCTGGCATCTCATCAGTTTAGGAAATAAATAGAGAGAAGCATGCCTCAATGCATTTGATCCGGGGTGGGGGGGGGTGTCACTGACTCTGGTTCTACAGGAGCAGGGCCAGAAAAATGCATCTAGGAACAAAGTTGAACCCTCTAAACACAAGGGCTCAGCCTTGACTGTGAAAAGAGAAAGCTATAACAATGGTCCCAGGGATACTACCCTCAAGAAACCAAATTCCCAAAGAAAGACCCGACACTTCCAAGGCCCATACACTGACTCTGGCAACTGTACACACACACACACACACACACACACACACACACACACACACACTCACACACACTCAGGGCAGTTTCAAAACTGCACCAGAAAATAGTCCCTTCGGGCTCCCATGCACAAAACAAATAAAAAACCCTAAAAGCAAGCAAGCAGGGTGACTCAATTTAATGTGCAATTAATCACTTTAAAGTTTTCTCCTGCCCTGACTGTTATGACTCAGTGTCCCTGAGACCAGCCTTTTCCGGGAGAAAGCAAAGGGACCCCAGCAAAGCCATGTGCAGTGGAGGAGCACAGGGCTGGCAGCGAGTGGCGCATCCTTTAATCAGGTAGAGCCAAGGCAGCGATGGCTGGGATTCCAAAGCTGGGCCCTGGGCTTTCTCCCGAGCTCTAATGAAAAGCGTGGCATATTGGTCGCACTGGCTGCCAAGTGCTATGTCCGTGCCCTCTCCACAGTGGCCAACCACAAACATGCTAGCTAGAAGCTCTCAGGGGGCCCCGTGTGTGCTGTTCCTACACGGCTAACATATGTATCGACACCTGAAAGCTGCAGCCTGCCACGTCGCCGGGACCCCGCGCGCCTACCTTTGCTCCCTGGTCACCAAGGGTTAATTTTCTAATGGCTGCCTAGCTGCTGAAGCTGGCCAAGTTTTTCATCGCCCGCAGAGCACCACAAGCTGTGATTTGGAGCCAGAAAACACCATTAATTTTCTAAATAGGAAGGATCACATATGTAAACTGTCTGGTTCTGTAACGAGTCGGGCAGGTAGAAGATGAAGGAGGAGGAAGTGAATTTTTCCAGACACAGAGGCCAAATGGCCCAGCCCAATGGGCAGCACACTGTGCAGGGCATGGGGGGAGGGGGAGGAGAGGGAGGACTAGGAATTCCCTCCCATCTTTAAATCGGTTTCACCACCAACCTTCAGTGTTTCTACAAAAGGTCAGGTTGGTGATTTATTGAGCAGTGTTGGGAGTTTTCACATTAGCCTTCACATGAAACTTATTTGTAAATGGAAGGAAGGATTAAGCAAAGTGCACCAGCTCAGAGACCACATAGGGGCTCATGAGTACAAAACGGTGTGGTTAACCCATCCTGGGTCTTCAGGGGACAGAGAATCAAAATTGCCCCTAATGCACATTACTTGGGCAGCAACTTATCTGAATGTTCTAGAACCTGAGAAATGCATTTCTGCAGATTTTGCAAATCTACACCAAAAAAAGATGTAAAATTCTTCATTTAGGATTTAGCGTGTGTGTGTGTGTGTGTGTGTGTGTGTATGTATGTCAGAAAGATGGAGAGAGAGAATTGGCAGCATAAAAACGTGGTAAAAAATGACTTCCTGAGTGTTAAAAGTCATTTTATCTGCCACATAAACATCTCTTTCTAGACCCGCAGTGGTTCTCAACCTTCTGGCCCTTTAAATACAGTTCCTCATGTTGTGACCCAACCATAAAATTATTTTCGTTGCTACTTCATAACTGTAATGTTGCTACTGTTATGAATCGTAATGTAAATATCTGATATGCAGGATGGTCTTAGGCGACCCCTGTGAAAGGGTCGTTCGACCGCCAAAGGGGTCGCGACCCACAGGTTGAGAACCGCTGTTAGAGCAACTATCACTGTTGACTGAGCCCCCAGGACATGATCGGCTAACAGGACGTGAAAATGTCCCTCTGCAGTATGATCTCCAGACCCCCCCGCACTGAACTGCCTGCCTCAGCCCGTCAGTTTTCTGGCACCTTCTGGTTAGAGCACAACCTCTCTCTAACTTTCTAACTTCTGGCTCCATTCCACAACTCCTTAAAAAAAAATCTCTAGCTAATATTAATGTCCTCATTCTCTATATTTTATTGCTCTTTGGGCAACATCTGGGGGAGATAAATAACTTTGGGGCAGCTATTTTGCTGCCTCACAGAAGCAGGGCTGAATGCTACTCCTCGACTCATGTCCTGGTAGAGAGGCTTAGATAGCAGTGATTCCCTAATAAAAGGAAAGGGGAAGCAGACAAAGGAACCAGGGTTAGGGTTCTGGAGTGCACAGTGTATACGAAGGCCCAGGACTGGAGAAGAGCAGCATAAAAATAAACTGTGAGTGGAGGAGGGAAGACGTAGGGGCTATGGGATCTCGGGTATATTTGTCTGAAAGACAGCTAAGGTATCTAAAAGTTTTCAGAGAAAAATAACCCTAAGGAAGACATATTATTCCAGGGCATCCTGGTTTCCTAGAGCTGCTCTAACAAAGTGCCACAAACTGGGTGGCTTAAACAACATAAATGGATTGTTTCGCACAGTGCTGGAGGCCGGAAGTCTGAGATCAGGTGTTGGCAGGGCTGGTTCCGTCTGAGCTGTGAGCGAGAATCTGCTCAGGCCTCTCTCCTTGGCTTGTAGTGGCAGCCTCCCTCAAGTCTCTTCACGTGGTCGTTCCTCTATGCACATCTGTCTTTGTGCTCACATTCCTCCTTTTTATAAGGGTACCAGTCACATTGGATTAGAGCCCCCCCGCCATGACATCTTAACTAATCACTTATACAGTTACCCTATTCCCAAGTAAGGTACATTCTGAGGGTCTGGGGGCTAGGACTTCCACATATGAATTGGGAAGAGGGATTTCAGATATAATGCAGGGCGAGAGAAAGAACTTCCTCAAGAGTTAACGAAAATTCTCATGTTCATGAAAGGCATATCTCAAGTATTGTTTATTTGTATATGTTTTTGCCTCTTTATGGACTGCTGAGTATTTTTGCTTCTAACTTATTCCAGATAATTCTATCTTGCTCTTCCTCAAGATCTACATTATTCCCACTCTCCTGATGGGGAAACTGAGGCTTTGAGAAGTTAAATGCTACTAAATGTCACACGGCTGCAGACCGGAGGCTCTGATTCAACACTCCTGTTTCCTACCCCGATGTTTCACCCACCAGTTTATCCTGCCTGCTTTGCAATAACCATTAACACTCTTCACCACCAACAATGTAGCTTGAGTCCTACCATGAAATCACCAAGGAAAGTGCTCAGCTTAATTCTATACTTCCTCTCCTTATTTCCTCCAAGAAGCAGCAGGAAGGGGGACTGATTTCCCAGTATAATTTTTGTTCAAATAGACCTTACCGTGTTCCGTTCTGGATGAAGTACAAAAATAGGTCTGAATCCCCAAAACTCCATCTTAGAGTTTTACTTACAAATATATGTGTCTCACTTTGGGAGCCAGGCAGATACCGGGACCAAGCAAATGACTCCAGAATTGGCCCTAAGTAGACCCAAGCTGGGCGTTGATGTTGGCAATAGCCAAGCTGGGTGCAGAACGGCCATCATTTTTCAGCTAATTTTCTCCTTTTGCTTCCTCCCTTGCTCCAGGTAGAACACTTCATTAAGAGTGCTGCCGCCGCGCTCCGTAGAGCTCATTCTCGCAGACATCGCCTCTCTGATCTTCTCAGGCCTTTAAAAGGGAATGAGCCTTGGCCTCCTTTTTATGGGCTACATTATGACCTGGCTTCAAAGTGTGAAAAGAGGTTCCAAGATTCCCTTTGTGCGGTGGAGTCTCTTAATTGCACTTTTAAACACAGTGTAATTTTTGTAATTAACATTATGGTTTCAGAGGGCAGAGAAGCCTGTGCCATGCTAATTACAAACCCGCGTCTTCAGAGTGGTGGAATTTCCGAGGCCTCTGATATTGGGGTGGAAATACAGTTTTTATGAAGGATTTCAAAGATCCTCTGTGGGCTGTGTTCTGAGTCATCATTAGCATTTGATAACATAAAGAAATTTTACAACATGTGACAGATTTTTCTATGTGAAGATTTTACCTGATAACTGGGGCATTTGCATAAAGAGCTTCATTAGGTCTCTTCTCACATTACGGAGAGAGTAAGAAGTATAGGGCACTCTTTCCCTGAGATTGTTCTTAGGAGCCAAGGAATGGGGGCTTTATACGAAAATTTACAGTATATTAGGAAGTGAAGTTGTAATAATCTTCAATGGTGTTGAAAATCAGAGCATACATGCCTTTTAAGGAGAGGGCGAGGATATGTATCAGAATTACCATGTAACTGCAAACCCTGCAGTAAAGGTATATTGTACTGCTCTTTGCCATATAAAAGATCTCGCCCTGCTAGGCTGCCGCGTCCAGGCGAGAGCTTCCTATATATAACACCGCGCGACAATAATGTGTAATTTTTTCACTCCATGAAGTCTGTTCACTGGGAAAAATTATCTTCCTCTTATCTCAGAGGCAAGTTTATCTTACCTTTTATTTTTCCACCACAAGCTATCAAGCAAATTGTTCCTGTGTATCTTATACACACATGCGTGCACCACGCCCACGCACACACACACACACTTCTGGACATGTAGTATGCATTCTGTGTAGAGCAGTCACAGGTCTGCAGAGTAACTGGCCTTTCTTAGGCTGATACTGCCAGAAATCGTACTGTGGAGTACGGATTGCGTCCCAAAGCCATCCATTTGCTGAAAATCCTTTCACTGAGCTTGGATCAATTAAGCCAGTAATAGTGATAATTTCGGGAAAGCGTTCTGTCATGATGGGAACAAGAATTCATCATGATTCCATGCTGTCTTATTATTTCAACACCATACATATGCCCTGGTTTGTATAGCAGTAGCTCGCGGCATTATCTCAGTGGGATGCATTTTCCTTCCTGAGAGTCTTTTCCTTGGCGATTATGCAGATAATGCATAGCTTTGTAATGACATCATAAATAGAACTCAAAGTCCTAAGAAACAATTAGGGAAGTATATCAATACTTCCCTTGTAATCATAACATCATCTGACTTCCAGTGGGACGCCAAGCTAGCTCCCCGAGTTCCGTAATCACGTATGAGCATTAATGCCTGCCTCACAATCTATCACCGACTCACAAATCCCGGCACTGGAGACAAATTAATATGCATTTTAGCCCACTGTCAAGAAGGGAAATCACACTGGGGTTTTGATCACAGAGCCTAAGGTGAGATCTAGGCAAATAAAACCCAAGCTGATAAAAACTGGACCCTCAGTATACTGACCTCAGGCAAAAGAGAAAATAGACTAAAATATTTTAAAAGTCTGTATCCCCTGAAAGTGAAGGACCAAAGCATCCTCGCAGCAAATCACCACACTTTCCTTTTAGTAACACTATTTTTACAAGTGCCTTTTTCTTTTCTTTTTTCCTTGAATTATTTTTCCCATCCAATGTTTCACTTCAGCCCAGTTTAATTCCCCCTTAAGAAATAAACATGCCTTTGTCGTGGGAGGAAAGGGCCACTTTTCCTTAATTGGTTTGAGGCATGTCAGTCACTGTAGCTTGCAAGGGATGCGAAACCACACTCTAAGTGGACCTTTAAAACCACATAGTAGGTTTTACGAGTTCTGTTCGCTCCTGCTGAGGGGAATGGGGTAGGAGGAGAATTCGATTATAGTTCTGAATTCCTTTCCCAATTTTAGGAAAGGGACAAACTCTTCTCTCACAACCCCTATAGCTCCCAAGAAGTAGAATTCTAAATACATGATCAAACTTACATAGTATATAGCTTTTATTTTTACAAAATATTTGCTTCCAGCAGAGTGTATCTTAATTCACAAATGCAGAAATCTGTCATTAAGATCTGACCCAGCTGCATGGCATTGTCAAATGCAATAACGTATCTTTTAATAGTTTTATATCAAGTAAGGATATAACATATCATTAGTTTAAATGTATTTGCAAGCAATTACCCCCACCAGGATATTTGAGAATGCTCATGCAAAATTGATGAAATTCTGACATGCTTAAACATTGTTCATTTAGCTCAATTCCTTATGTATAGAAAAAATAGAATAAATAATTCCACTGCCATTTGCAAACTACTGTTCTGCATTTTTATTCCACTCAGGGCTTCAGTGCTGCCTTTAAACTATAGCCTTTGGTGATCATTTGGGAAAAAAAACAGTTTCATATATGTTTAATTTTATATAATGGTCTAGATTTTTCATTCTCCTTATTATTGTTCAATGTAGTAATTTAAATATGGAGTAGATTTACTGCATGTCAGCTGCCTTTCTTTTACAAAATGGGATAAATTATTGAATGAGTAGAGGTTGTTTGACAACCAGTTTTCTAGTACTACACAAAAACGACCTTTGACATTCAGCTGTCTTTTGAAAAGAATAAAGTATCAATCAATTAAGCCACTACGCTGTGGTTCAGAAATGCCATTCTATGGCAGGTTTGCTTTGCCTCTTGGGTGACTTTAGGGTAGCTCTACCGTCCCATGGGGAACAGAATGATACCCAGGCTGAGGTCCTCTGGTATCTTTCCTGGGTTTCTAGAACCTTCTTTGACCGAAGTGTACCCTACAAAATCATCAGACACCCACCACAGGCAACAGGTTCCTTTCTAATTTTGTTGACTACAGTAGTGAATATTATTTACTAATGATGAATTATGAATTTTTTTCTGCTTTTGGATTTTGCCTGAAGTTTTTAATATGTTCACTGTGCCAGAGCCGAAAAATCTTACGTTGAACATCTCATCACCTTTATGCAAGCCAGGTGAGAAATTGCATTTCAATGCCTTCCTATGCTATTCCTCAATACCATGTTAGCATCTGTGTAATTAATAACACTTTGAGCTCTGTCAAAAAGAAACCACTTTTATTCTTCCCCCAAAGAGAATCATTTATTAACGATGTGTGATCCCCAAATACATTTTTCTTTACTAATGTCACTGGTAACTATACCTTCTGAAATATTAATCTATCTATCCAAACCCATAAAGACGGGTCAAATTATTTTTTTAATCTATCTAATCATTATGAAAAGCAGTCAGACTGGTTATTCGGAGGGTCATATAATAGGTACTTTTGGAGTACTATTTCTGAGCATAGCACTGCTATGGGGCAGGTTGAAAGAAGAAGGCTAGAACAAATAGATAAAAGGGGAAGTATGGCCTTTCTCCAAAGGAAATTAGAGTCTAACTGAAGAGTGAAGACCAGTGGTTCACGCAGAACAATTAGCAAAGCACACAAACTATATATAATTGGGCTAAGTGACAGAATATAATTGCACTAGGAGGTTAGAGAAAGCAACCATCAGTAAAGACCGGAAATCTACATTTAGAAAAGCTTCACGGATGATAGGTCTCACACAATGGGTAAGATTTAGATGGCTGGGAAGAGAGGAGGAGATTCTAGGTGAGGTGGTAAAAATACTTTAATGTGAAAAATGCATTTTAAAATTCGGAAACAAAGGGTTACTGGGATGTGGTAGGAAACGAAAATAAGTCTACTGAATGGTACCCACTTTGGAAGAGCCCCAGAAGTCAGCAAAAAGGAAGAAGCATTTAGATCGGTTACATTAAGCAGTGCTAAGCCAGACTCTTCTGGAGCAAGGGGCTGCCATGGATAAAGTATCCCCCTAGGACAGTGGTCGGCAAACTGCGGCTCGCGAGCCACATGCGGCTCTTTGGCCCCTTGAGTGTGGCTCTTCCACAAATACCACGTGTGGGCGCGCACGAAGTTTCAATCACACTCGTGGCCCATGTGCAGAAGTCCGTATTTTGTGGAAGAGCCACACTCAAGGGGCCAAAGAGCCGCATGTGGCTCGCGAGCCGCAGTTTGCCGACCACTGTCCTAGGATATTGGCAGAATGGCCAAGTGGTGGCAAAGAGGCAAGCATACATTCATCAGACTGTAGGAGTAAGCCATGGGTGGGTTCATAAATTCCTAGGATGTGATGGGAAAATGGGAATGGTGAGCCATCAGAATATGGGGGATGTGGTGAGGGAGGCACCAACATGTACTGGGCTATAGTGAATCAGAGTAAGTGAGAAACTAATTAATAATGCTCCCCCTTTTAGATCAATAAAAGGTAAAATACAATTATTTATTACTTTACCTTTTCAACCATTTATTCAGGCATCATAAAATTTGGCCATAATGCCACCACACTTATTCTCACCCACAGTTACTGCTACAAAACATTCATTTCAGCATTCATTTCAGCATTATTGTTCCCTGTCTAATTACCCTGAGTCTCAGAATCCTTCTAACCATTAAATAAATTACTCAGAATTAGTATACATACACACATTCATTCTCTCTCTCTCTTTCACACACACACACACACACACACACACACACACACACACACACACTAATAACCCATGCCTAATTTAGAAAGAAATGTGACTTGAAGCCACATTTAAAATGGAAGTACATATTATATCATTACATAATATTTAGGTACAGATGAATAAAAAGCAGAGAGAAACCATACATATATGCATAAACACACTCATTATTTTATTAGCAATATCTCCATAGACCTAGAATACATAGACCTAGAGTCAGGGAATTTTTTTCAGTTAATTCAAGCCAGTGAATGAAAAGCTAATTAAAGACTAAGTCCACCAGAAGATGATTACTGAAAGAGAAACAAAATCCTCCACCTGCAACAATACCGTGAGGAAAACATGCAGTTAGGTTTCCAGGTGGCTTCAGGAAGCAAGCAGCTGGAGAAGGACCTGAAGCCAGAAAGAGAAAGGTGAGTGGAGAGAACAAGTGGGAGAAAGCTTGAGTATTTGTCCGGAGAGGAGACTCTGAGGGAACTTAATAAGAGCTTTCAAGTGCCTGAAGAGTTATTCTACAGGGAATGCTGACCAGCTGTTCTCCATCCTTATTCAGGGCAGAACAAAAGGAGATGCACTAAACTGCAGGATGAAGGATTTAATTTAGACATAGAAAGAGTGGCTTTGATAATAGTGTCTGAGGCCGCCCTGCTCTTTGGAGGGCTTGCAAACAGGAGGACTCATGTCCTGGCTATTGGGCCCGGCGGAGGTGGGCGCTGCTTGAAGGTGGTCGTTGAGGCCCACAGAGCTCCCTGTTCCCTTCCATCCCCCGTATCTAAGACTGCAGCCCATCCACCCAGGTCTGCCAGGTCAGTTAGAGCCATTCTCAGGAACAAAGGGAAAGTGGCTGCTCCCCAGCATGCAAACTTTCAACCATGTTTAACAAGGTGCCAGGAAAAACAAGCAGCCTGAGCATGGGTTCCCAAGCCTCCTGCCTTGTTAAATGCAGTTTATGGTTTACACAAAAGTGCTCTGTCTTAATTTGCTTCTTTCCTATAAATGAAATGGGGTACATTTAGTATTCCTCAGGGGCTGGTACACTGGCCAAGTTCATGCTGCCTATGGATTTTTTAAAAGCCAAGCAAGAGTACCCACACTGACAATCTTCAGAGAGAGACCATGAAGAGCTGTAGGCCCTGGTCACCCAAATGTGCTGGCATTACTGCACATGCCCAATCCTTTGTTTTCTCCTCATTCTCTGTTTCTTTGGTTGCCCTTCCTTGTAAAAATAGATGTTCATGGGTAGCACTGCATTAATTGAACATGAAATCTGCAGATCTACAGTACTTGTTACACTGTCTTTTGTCCATGTAGTTTACATTGGTGACGTTTTATAATAATATTTAAAAGTAAGAACCTATACGTTTCTAGTATTTCTCAATAGAATATTTTGAACTTACAGATGCTTAATAAATGTTTATTAAGTAAATGACTAGGTGTTTTATTTTTCACTCCCACACAACCATATGCAAGGTCTCCTAATGGAAAAGCACTTCAACAACTTTGCTCTCCTTGTAAAATGAGTCATCAATCCTCCCAACATCTGAGCTGTTCTCCTATCATCAATGAAAAATCAGATGTTCCAGAGGGCAGAGAGAACACCCCACAGATGTCGTGCAAAGCTACACATGTCCTTCACTCCCCTTGAGTGCTGATGTCTTTGTAATCAGTAGCTGGGTCCCCTTCTTCTCCATATTCCCAAAATTGTTTTACATGAGCCTAGGGTATTCCTCAACTATCTGTTTGATAAAAATAAATAAAATATTCAGAACAAAGGAAACAAGGCATAGTAGTTAAAAATATGGACGCTGGAACCAGATTGTTTTGATTCAATCCCAGCTCTTCCATGTCCTCACTGTGTGACCTCAGGCAAAATAGCTGTAACCTCTTTGCGCCTCACTTTTCTCATCTATTAAATGGGGATTAGGACAGTACCTACATCATGGGGTCGTTATGAAGATTAACTATATTGATATGTACAAGGCACTTTGAATAGTATCTGAGAAGTAGTAAGCACCAAATAAGTGGCATATAAATAAAAAGATGTTAGAGTTCAGGAATACTCATCCTGGTATTGTAACCCAGATCTGCCAGCTGGTTATAGCACTTGGCAGCTATGCTTGACATCACCTGTCTGCTCTTTCCCCCAAACCACCAAGAAGACAATGTAAAGGTAAAGCCCAAACAGGGTCACACATCATGAAAATTATCTGAAAGTTCAAACTGGAAGCAAGGACAGAAAGGGGAACAATGACTTGGTTGAGCAAAATTAGAAAGATAAACCAAAATGAATGACTTTGCTTTTACCAAATATCTACAGACCTACTTGAAATTAGACTCAGCACCTTTCATGTCCCTGGTGAGAGGGAAATGCTGTTGCTGTTGATTGGCACTGATTTCAGGGGGACACCTAAGGGGCAGATCCAAGAGTAACATCCACAGCAACCAGAGCATCAGCTTCCGGGTCTGGCCCCAAGACACCCATTGCAGCAAGGACACATACATGGCACAAGCACTTCCATTCACTCTTCCTGTGCAGACATGGTCCTCTTTCCCACTGAGCTTAAAAGTACTCAGAGCTTCAGGCAGCCCCTGCACATCCACAGGAGTCTGAACACAGAGGGAATAAAACAAAGGGTTCAAAGCTTTGCCTCTAGACCCATGAAGCCCTTCTCAGACACCAAATCCAAATAGCTTCATTTTCAAGGAAAAATCACCATGTGGACCTTCTGAATATCCAACACAGGAAATTCTCCTCCAGTCTAAACGGTTGCTTGCTTATTAAGGGATATTTCTTTTCAGATGCAAATACTTATATTTTCAAAGATACCATGTCAAAAATGTGTTCATTCAACATATATTGTATTCCTACTATATGCTAGATGTGGTGTTAGGTTTGTATGGAGTTCCGAAGTATGGCATACAATTTTAGTCATGGGTAAACTTACAAGAAAGCTGGGAAAGCAACATTTACACAAATAAAGATCAGAAAATAATCCAAAAATAGTGTGGTAATAAAAGTGATAGTAACAAATATTGGTATGGTAATGAAATGTCGTATTTTGTGGTTCAGGCAGGAAGAAACTTTTAGAGAATGGAGTTTCATATGGGCCAGAATTGTAAGAGAAGAACTAATAACCACCAGGTGGGAAGCGGCTCTTCCATAATGGCTGATGCATGGATTGGAAATAGGGAAAAGTATAAGCAAAATTCTTGGAGATGAAAGTGATAATGGTGTATACAAAGGACAGATCTGATCACTGCTACCAAAGCTCAAGCAATTCTGAGGTCTTCCTATTACAAAATTTCTGCCAACTCAAAAGCTTCCAAGGACTTAGAGGCCCCAAGGGAATACATTCAAATAGGAGGGTAAGTTTCCTCAAGGTTCCAGAAAACATCTGCTGACCACAAGCATCCATGCCAAAGGCTCCTCTGGAATGGAAGCACAAAAGAGGGTGAACCAACCGCCTTGGTTGTACAAACCCTCTCAACTCTGTGTTAAAGTATTGCTTCAAGAGAAAAGGTTAAATGAGGTTTGAGTGCAGTGTAATAAACCTTCACTGTTCATAAAGCTCCGAGTGATAAATGTATGTATGATTACTGTATAAAAATATTGGGGTCAAGTGCCAAAGATCTCTGAGGTGAGGGTTTGTTTGCATGGGTAGGTGAAGGACCCCAAATCACCGAATCTCAAGAAAATGGCAGCTTGTCAGTCAAAGACACAATCTGCTCCAGCTCACCAGAGAAGCCCATTCCCAAGCCCCACTCAGCCAGACACTATAAACATTCCGGGCATGATATACAGCGCACTATGGCATGTAATTTGTTTGGTTCCGAGAGACGAATACAAGGGTTTGGAAGGTTCACTGCATTGTAAAAGAGATATGCCTGGCTGCAGGTTTTCACATTTGTAAATTTAAAAAATACCCTATTCCTCAACAGTGGAACATCTGAGGGAGAGGCAAGAGCTGGAACCCATGGAATAGCTCAAAGGAAAGATTTCACCCGCCACGGTACATACCAGCGTCCACACGTAAAACAAGGAGGACCTGTGACAAAGTCCTATAAAGAAAGCAAGGTTCTGCTTATGAGTAACTTTGGCCTCTGACATAATTTGTGCCACATGTTTTGAACCAGTAAAACTTGGACTCGTGCAGCAGCGAGGGAGCTGTGTAGAAGTATCATGGGACTCATCACCTCTGCACAATGCAGAACCCATTTTTACGTCTGAGCCAACCTAGGACTTGTGCTTTTCCCTAAAAAAAATTAAAAAATAAAAAACCTGAAAATAGGGGACATTGGTAATACTTTCAACAATAAAGATTAAAAAACAACAACTTGGCTCATATAAACTCTCTTCTTTGTACCACAGGGCCGGGTTTAGGGATGATTGAAACCCAAAGTTGTGGACACAAGAAGAAAGAGAAAGTGGCCACAATTAATCGACTACATGACATTTGTAGAGCACATTTAATAAAAGCA
Organism: Myotis lucifugus; assembly: GCF_000147115.1. Taxonomy (NCBI): domain Eukaryota; kingdom Metazoa; phylum Chordata; class Mammalia; order Chiroptera; family Vespertilionidae; genus Myotis; species Myotis lucifugus. The sequence goes on along the minus strand of NW_005871054.1, from coordinate 4,221,418 downwards.
AAAGCCTCTTTAGAATCCATGGATATGGACTTTTAAGTCTAAACTTTCAGAGATTAAGAATTCCTTGCAGCTAGCAATAAGAGTCTTACTAAAAAGAAATGAAAAATCAACTTTCATTTTTAAGGAATTCTTATGAACTGGACATTGGGTCAACATTTCACAAACGTCTTCATTTAGTCCCCACAACAGTCTTCTGAGTATCATATCTTATACCTCCCCTGGGAAACAGGCTCTGAGAGATGTGACACATTGCCCATGTTCCTACAGTAGGCATCACCGTGGAATTCCAGAGACAGTGGACTGACTCTCAGGCCCATGTTCCCATCATGTTTTCTATTGCTTTGGCGGAATGGTTCATTGGGTGGCTTTTAGCATAACCAAGCCCTCTAGCCTGGCATAGAATACAAAACAGGAGCAGGACCTGAGTGATAAGCAGGAGAAATCTAACCCACAGTGGAAAAGACAGAGAAGCCCTTTGCTTCAGCTGGCTCCAGTTTTCATTAAATCCTTGGAGATAGACTTGGAAATAAATATCAAAACCCTATATAATGTTTACAGTTTGCTGCATGGATTTATTCTTACATTTACTGCAGTGTAAACCAAATAAAGTACAATGATTCCACATTCTTTCCCAATTATTGCCTTTATAAAGTCCCCCCAAACATCTGAGATATTGTTGTACAGACCTGTCCATAAAAGTGGGCTCCAATCAATTATTTAAAATCAAGATGTAAGGTCTAAAGTGAGATGGTCAGGTGAATAGCACACTTTATAGCTTGTTTCACACTTTTGAGCTAATTCCTTGCTGGTACAAAATACTATTAATTACTTTTTGCCTGCCCATCCCAAGTTCATGAACAAATTCTTTGATGTTATCTTTGAAAAGTTTTAACTTTTACATTTAAGTACACAATACAGCCGGGATTGATTTTTGGATATGGTATGTTGTAGGAGTCAAGATTCATTCTTTTCCCCTTATGGATATCTAAGTATTCCAAGGCCAATTATAGAAAAGGCAATTATTTTTCCCATTGCACTGTAGTAGCACCTTTGTTTTATAATAAGTTTAATAACTTTTGATATCTGGTAGTATGAGTCTTTAAATTCATTGTTTTCTTGCCTATTCTTTCCATGTGCATTTTCATATAAATTTTAGAATCAGCTTATCAATTTCCATTCAACAGTCTGTTGGGATTTTTATTGAAATGGCACTGAATTCATAGGTTAATTTGGGAAGAATTGGCATCTTTACGGTGTTGAATATGCTAATCCAAGAGCATGATAGGTTTTATTTAATTTCTCAATAGTATTTTAGAGTACTCTTCATAGCATTATTGCAAATCTTTCATCAGATTTATTGCTAAGCAATTGATTATTTGATGCCATTAAGTGGCATCATTCTTTAAATTTTAATTTCTAATCATTTTTTACCATTTGCTTGGGTTTTGACAATTTAGGGTCCTTCCCAAACACAAGCAAGAAAATCTTAACCTTAGAGATCATTGACAGCTGACTCCAACATTTTTGTACAGTGACCATATATACATTTATCAATCAGAACTTTATGAACTGTGAAGGTTTATTACATTGCATGTAAAATTCAATTGATTTTTTCCATGTTCACTTATTAAGTCTAATAAGTTGTCTTCAGTTCTTTTGGATTTTCTACATAAAAATCATGCTAACTATGAATAATGGCAGTTTTACTTCTTACTTTCTAGCTATTATGCCTTTTATTTCTTTCTTGCCTTGTTACACTGGCTAGGTCCTCTAGCACAATGTTGAATAGAATTGGTGTGAGTAGACCTCCTTGTTTCATTCCCAGTTTGGGGGAAAATCTTACAATAATTAACCATTAAGTATGAAGATAACTGCAGATGTTTTGTAGATATTCTTTACTAATTAAGGAAACGTTCTTTTATTATCATTAAAGGCTGCTAGATTTTTCAAATGCTATCTCTGCATCTATTAAAGTAACCACATGATTTTTTCTCATTTGTTCTCTTAATACCATGACTTACATTGATTGATTTTTCAATTGTTAAACTAACATTGTTTTCTTGAGATAAACCCAAGTTAGTCATGACATAATTTCCTTTTTATATATTATTCAATTCAACTTGCTAACATTTTTAGGAGTTTTACATCAATGTCCAAGAGAGAAATTGCTCTGTAATTTTATTGCTAAATTTATGTTGGCTTCAGAATGAGTTCGGAAATGTCTCATTTTTTTTCTAGTTCTAAAGAATTGATTTTATGTTTTCTTTTAAACAATTTTAGACTTCACCCAGAAGCCATTTGAACCTGGACCTTTGTAAGCAACTGTTTTCAATTATATATCCAATTTCTATAATGGGTCTAGTATTATTCAGATTTTTTATTTCTTCTTGTGTCAGTTTTGGTAACTTTGTAATTGGGTGGTTCAAGGAAACTGTCCATATAAATTTTAAAATTCCTTGGCATAAAGCTACTCTCCCCTCAATGTGGGCACATGGAGTTCAGGGAAATCTAGCTAATCACAAGCCTATAGCCTGAAGCAGAGCACCCCTAGAAAATGCAGCCTGAGGAAGCACTGCCTTAGATGAGCTACAGACCAATGACAAAATGAATGTTTAATGTGTTCTTGTTGTTGTTTATTATGCAATAAATAACCAATACATAATTTTTATGTTCCAGTTAATTAATCATCTCTTTTGGTTAGTTGAATTTTTTGTTAAACCTAACTCAAGTTTTTAATGTTAGAAATTGTATTTATTAGTTTTTAGGCTGATATTTGGTACTTTTTAATATATTCCATTTCTCCAATGAAAATCTCCGTCAGGTCATTTATTTTCTTGAACACGTCAATCACAGATTTTTAAACTCTCTAATAACTGCAATACATAGACTACTATAGGTATTTCATTATGCATAACCTTTTTATTGATATAACTGATATACAACAAACTATATGTATTAAAAGTGTACTATTTGATACGTTTTGACAGCTAAATATTCCTGAAAAACCATTGCCATGATCAAGATAGTAAATGCATTCATTACTCTCAAAAGTTTCCTCATGCCCTTTGGTCATCCTTTCCTGTGGCCCCTACCCACACCCACCCCAATCCCAGGAAATAATTCATCTGATTTATATCCCTGCAGATTAGTTTCCATTTTTAAGAATCATGTGCTCTTTTTGTTTGACTTCTTTAACTTAGCATAACTATTCTGAGATTCATCTAAATTGTAGCATGCATCAATAGTTCCTGTTTTATTGATCCATTGTATGAATATACTACAATTGTTTGTCCACTCACCTATTGATGGATAATTTCAATTATAGTGTCTTCCACGAGTGATTTTTTCTTGTTTTGATAAACTCCAATTTATCAATTTGTTATTTTATGTATCATGCTTTTGGTATTGTCTAAGAATTCCTTTTTAAATCAAGGTCACAAAGATTTTATTTTATACTTTCTTCTAAAATTTTATAGCTTTAGGTTTTACATACATTAACTATTGGGGGTTAATATTTCTATATGTTGTGGGTTGTGGATCAAAGTTTTGTTTTTCTATATATGAATATTACGTCACCATTTGACTATCCTTTTCCACAGAATCCCTTGTGTACTTTTGTCAAAAACTAGTTGCCTGTAGATATGTATGCCTATTTCTTCACTATCTGTTTTGTTTCATAGATCTTTTTGTCTCCCTACACCAGGGGTCAGCTAACAATGGCCCACAGTTCCAGTCTGGTGCACTGCCTGTTCACAAGCTAAGAATGATTTTAACATTTCAAAATGGCGGAGAAAACTCCAAAGAATAGTTTTTCATGACATGTGAAAGTTATAAAATTTAAATTTTAGTGTCTTTAAATATTTATGAAAACAGCCATACTTATTCCTTGATGTATTGCATTTGGCTCTTTTCACGCTACAACAGCAGAGTTGAGTAGCTGTGACGGAGATAATATAACCCATATAGCCTAACATGTTTACTATTTGAACTTTACATAAAATGTTTTCCTATTACTGCTTTATTCCAACATCAAATTGACTTAATTATTATAGCTTTATAATATGTTTTGAAATCAGATACCCTTGGTTCTATAACTTGGTTCTTTTTCAATGTTGCCTATTCTAGAACCTTTGAATTTTCATATCCAATTTAGAATATGTATTTTAATTTCTAATAAAAATAAATCCATTGTGATTTTAATTGTGATTGAATTAGATCTATGGATCAATCTGGGAAGACTTGGAATAAAAAAACATTGAGTCTTCTGACCTATGAACAAAGGCTAGCTCCCCTCTCATTAGTTCTTCTGTTCTTTTTCTCACCAATGTATATAATGTTTAGTGCACAAGTGGTCATTGGCAGAAGTATCCCTATTTTCCCCAGTCTTCTGAATTTCATAAAAACCAACAGCATATTTCCCTTTACCTATACTCCTACATGTATCTTTCAGGTTCTCTGAAAATAACAATTGGAAGAAAGGAGAATGGGGTCATTTACACAGCTTATTTGCAAAGTTTTTGTTTTTCCTTTGAATCTAACCACAAAAGTCAAAACACACAAGAACTCTAAACTGTCTAGCATTAGATATAAAACAAGGCAAGAAATATAAGCATACATTTTGAAATGTAGCACTCCTTTCCTAATGTGGCACATTATATTTTGGAATGGCAAATTATGAACTTCATTCAATGTGTTCCCGACCATCCATTTCATGGTTAAGGAAGACCTCCTACCAGTCAGCCAGCCATTGTTTAGAATAAAGTTGTTATGTCTCATATCAATAAATTATGATTACAATGACAATAAGTTTCTTCAAAGTAGGTTGTTGCCATGATACAAGGCTTATTTCCTGTGGGTGATCACTGGCCACCTTCTGTTTCACCTCTGCTGTCAAGCAGCAATGGAGGTATGAGAGGTGCTTTGACATTTTTGGGTGCTCTGTGCAAATCCTCTAAATCACTTCTGAAATTCATTTCTCATCTAATTACAGCTACTGAACAAAGATAGCCTTGGAGCGAAAGGACCTCTCCCCTGTGTGGGCCGGGACTGGCCAGGTCGGGACTCAGCTGTCTCGCAGAGTGAGTGTGATGACTACACCTGTCTGGAGAGACTCCAAGGTTTGTTCTTTCACCACAAAGGTGACCCTATTGCAGGAAATTTTCTTTGATATTCAGCTCAAATTTTCCCCTCACTCAGTTTCACTCCATCATTCATAATCAGATCTCATCAAACAATTCCTCTTCCTCATGAAGGGTTTTCAACCTTCCAAACCTCAAAAATTCTATATTCCTCTTGGCCATGGCTGGGATCAGGTTATATATATATTTATCTTCAGATTAGTAATATAAGAGTTGATAATATTTGTTTCACAATCATCAGGAAATTTCTTTTAAAAGCACTTACCAGTGGCTCCAATTTGCAACATTCACATTAAATTGTAGTTCGTGGACTCCAAGCCCTTGGCTTCTTTAGGAGATAAGAACCAACTGAAATAGGAAGCCTTGCAATTAGACCTGGACGCCTGCTGCAGTTCTAGCAAATAAACAAGTAATGTAAAAAAAAAAAAAGAAAGAGAGAGAGAGAGAAAAGGTTAACATTGTTAACCGGCCTTGTGTAGACACTGCATCTAATTAAAATGTAGTTATCATCTGAAAGCAGGACTATGAAAACCATACTGATTAAGAAAAATGGAATACTATGCCCTCATCTTCGTGGTTAACATCTTAGGTGAAATTAGAGGGCCAATCTGATAACTTCTGTTCTTCTATCATCTTCATAGATGTCTTCTCAGGAGTAGAAGACTAAGTCTATTGTTAATATAGAAACACCTTAGTTAAATGGTGACCTTTAACCCATGCGACTGGACTTACAGTGGTTTGCAATGTTGCACTGGACCAGACTCTGCCTACATCTCTCCATCCCTGCTGCCACACCCTGGGCCAAGTTGTCTCATGTCTCATATCTCTCTCAGCAGACTGCAATAGCCTGCTTACCAGTCTCCCTGCTGCTACCCTTGCTTACCTTTCAATCCATAGTCTAATCAGAGCCCGGAGTGCTTTTATAATCTAAAAGCATAAATCATATAGTTTCTTATTTAAGATACTAAAAAGTTGCTGCATTAGATCTCTGTCAATTTTGGCTACATCATTGAAAATCCTCCCTACATTTGAGTAACTTTCCATCTTAGGAGCCCTACTGTTCCAAAATAGAACTGAAAAAAAAAAGTGCATATTCCCAGACTCTCTTGCAGCTGGGAGACAGGTACAAACCTTGGATTCCACCCATTAAAACACACCTGTCGGAGACATGGTTTGGGGGCTGAGTGATGTGAGAAAGAGCTCCACACTGAGAATGATTGCTGACGAGCGTGGCAGTGGGCGTGCCTGCCTCTGAGAGAGAATGTAGCAGGACTGCTGGCATTTAGACCCAAGCATTGTTGGTGCCAAAAGGAAAGGGAGTTTTCACTAGAGAAGTCTCCAGTGCAGTTGGATGGGAATCCTGATGGCACGGCTTCACAGACTGGCTCCTTAGCCTTCCCAAAGTTCTATAAGTAAAGCCAGTGGTTCTCAACCTTCTGGCCCTTTAAATACAGTTCCTCATGTTGTGACCCAACCATAAAATTATTTTCATTGCTACTTCATAACTGTAATGTTGCTACTGTTATGAATCATAATGTAAATATCTGATATGCAGGATGGTCTTAGGCGACTCCTGTGAAAGGGTCGTTCGACCGCCAAAGGGGTCGGGACCCACAGGTTGAGAACCTCTGAGCTAAGCAGTGCCATATTTAAACCAGGAGAAATGAGGCCTCTGTCTCAAGCCCTGAGTCTCAGGGATGCCCATGTTTTGGAAGATACCTTTCATCATGACACCAAAAAATTTAAGATAACCAGTTAACTGAATTAGATGGGATATTTCCCTATTTCAATCGCCCAGATCCATATACAGTTAAATATTACAGGGGGAAAAATCTGCATTTATCCAACTTGCCCCATGTGTCCTGCATTGTCATTTAATCAGGTAAGTGTTCATGGATTAGCTTTATCACTTACTGTTAACTGCCATGCATCACTTGAAACAAAATATTTGCCTAGGACCCGTACACTCTAAGAGTAGCCCTCACTAAGAGCTACCTTCAAAATATTCCTCTTCTGCCTAAACTAGCAAGAGTAGATTCTGCTGTTTGTAACACAGGTTCTAGAGTCTAGACTGATAATGTTACACTAGAATAAAATCTAAACTCCCTAATTTAGCTCCTAAAGTCCACAGAATCTAGTACATGCTAAAGTTCCTAGATTCTTCTAATCTTATCCATTCATTCAACCATTCACTTATTCACTTGACAAAAATGTATGGAATGCCATATGCCAGGTAATAATCTAGAATCTGGGAATATCACAGTGAACAAAATAGACATTTGTTTCCTCATGAACTTTACATTGTAGGGATAAAGAGAGAAAATGAATGAAAGACTGAATGAAGCATTAAGATAATCATAGACAGAGATAACTGTTAGGAAAAAGATAAGAGCAGGACTCAGGGAGTACTTTAGAGAGGGTGGCAAGAAATGAGAGAGTGACATTGAGGCAGAGAACTGAATGATGGGCAGGAACCAGTCGTATGAAGAGCTTGAGGAAAACCATTCTAGGCAGAGGAAACAGAACACTTAACGGCCCAGAGGACAGCAAGACTTGTTTGTCCAAAGAACAGAAAAAAACGATTGTGTTGCTGGAATATAGAGAATGAAGGCAAGAGAAGTAAAAAATCAGCTCAAAGAAAGAGAGGCAAGGGCAGTCCTTTAACATATTTGTTCCCTAAACTAAGTGGATCAATTCATGGTTTTATTATATTTAGAGCCATCACTTAGAAGCAATTTCATTCTTTGTGCTCCGGGGGGTCAGTGCCCTCCAGACATCTGAAAAATTCCAAGATGAAAGTAATAATGATACATTCTCGAGTTCATGTTGTCTGCCTTTCCCTGTGTCAAAAGCTGGCATGATAAGTTTTCTTCTCTCAGCTTGTTCTCATGAGGCAAGTCTGGACCCGGGAGATTTTCAGGCTACCAACTTCCCCTGGAGGACCTGGGGCCTCAGAACCTACTCAAGCCATGGGGTGTTGCCAGGGAAACATGGTGGGGATGACCAGATTCAAGTCCAGGAAGCAGGAGCATGAGTAAAAGCACCCTTATCCATGCTCCCCTCCATGCTTCCTCTTTCCTCTCCATATCCACGTGAAGAATTCAAGTGGGAAAAGTCTTCAAGGGAACTGGTTCATACCAAGTCCAAAAGCTCTGTTCTGTCCTTTGCTTTAGATTGTCCATTCACGTAACTTGTCTTGTTTTTGTTTTTAAGAAATGTTAATTAAGCACCTACTATGTGACAGGGATTTTATTTTTAAAAAGGACAGAGTGGTGAGCAAAACAGACCTAGTTCCTTCCTTTGTAGAGCTTGTGATCAAGGGAAAACATTAAACTAGTAATCACAAAAATAAATATTCAATAACACAGGGGAATAAGATAACCAGACTTCAGTTTCTAGTGAATTGACAGCCTCCGTTAATTCTATAGCTTTGAGGTGGTGTTACTAATACCATTCTGCAAATCATTCAGGCTCACTTCAGTGGGGGGCTGAGTGAGAAGTTCTATGGGGAGAGCAAGTCCCCTGCCTCCTTAGAAGATGTTTTCTCTGGAGGAGCATTTCTACTCCAGATGATACTACATTTTTTCCCCAAAATTATTTACTAGGTTCATCCAAACACATTCTCACTGTCCAAATTTTCATTCACAGGTCTGTAGACAGCATTTGCAAAATAGGTTGGCTAGGAAACAGACACACAGAGCATCCTCTGGTTACTATGCAAAAAGTGAGAAAATAGGAGACTCTGTCAAAGTACAGCAAGGTCTTGCAGATCTGAAAAGGAACAATCTTAAAAGGGTCACCATTGTTTGAAACGACAGAGTTGCCCTCAACATATTTTAAGAGGTAACACATGGATGTTCAATTAATATTACATGGTAGAGGTTATTTAGACTGCACTGCTTAGAGCCAACTGTTTGGATGCCTTTACACTGAAAATGAAAATGTTTTGACTTCCTCTCCCACACCTTCTCCTCACTTTCTCCTCTGTTTTCTTCGCATTTATCCTTCTCTTCCCCACTACCTTTCACTTTGTCTCTCTATTCTTTTGTTACCATCCCCCAGTCTCCTCATGACCCGAGTTCTCCTTTCCTTTCCATCTTAACAAAATATATGTTCAAATCATTTTTCATGGATGAGCTAGGAAATAAATACAAGATATCATTGCTTATAATGAACACTATGAGAAAAAAATAATCAGCATGAAATAAAACATAACAGCCAAAAATGCACATCTAACTTAAAAAAAAATCACTAAAAAAAAACACACACACACAAATGAATTTTGATAGAAAAGTCAAAACTTTACAAAATATGAAAAGTCAGACTTTGGAAAAATGAGCTTACCAAAAATAATGCTCATAAAAGAAGATCCACTAAAATCTGTAAAAATTGTTATGGCACAAAACTGATCAATAAATCAAATCTTCACCCTAAAATTTAAGTGGAAAAATTGATTTTGATAAAAGTAATTTCAATAACATTAACATTAGAATGGAAAGAATAAAAAATGATTTAGCTGGTTCTTATTGAAAATTGATCAATGAATTAAATTTGCTGGTTGGAATGTGTTCCCTAAAACTATTTTTCAACAAAATTTAATCAATACTGACCATATTCTGATTTGAATGTGCTTTCTCAAAATGGCAGTATCTCAATGTCCTCAGGACCAAAGTGCTAGAGTCAATTTGGCACTGATTGACCTGGAGGTGAGGGAACTAGTTTATTAAGACTTTTAACCTTAAGAGCTTAAAGAGACCAAACAGTCTAACAGATAATGTGTTGTTATACAGGAGAAAGTCAAATCCTGGGCACTCAGTAAACCTTCAGTTTTCCTGAGATAGAGACAGACTGGTGGTAAAGCAACTGAATAATTCTACATACCAACCTTCTCACCTGAGACTATTCCTTTTTTTCTTTCTACATACAAGACTGTCTATCTGCCTTTTTCACCATTGTCTCTCTAACATCAACTTTGTGCCTGATACATAGTAGGTCCTAACAAATACTGACTGAATGAATTAATTATAAACCTTCTGCTCAATAGTATTTTAAAGATACAAGCCCATCCAGCTCTGAAAAATACATAATTATCCAAATTTAATTTCTGGTGCTACTGCTTACTAGGTCTACAATCATTTATCCTCTCCATCTCAGTTTCCTTAACTATAAAATGAGAGTAAGAGATTTAAAAACTCCATAGGTTTAATTGGGAGGATTTAATTAAAAACCTACATAAAGTACTAGGCAAAGAGCCTGACACTTAGTAAGAGCTCACCAAATGTTATCTATTAATGTTATTATCACTACCATAATCATCTTTGAATAAAACTGACAATAAAAGTCAAACTGCCACCCTTTTTAAACACTTTATAGTTATGAGAAAGAGATAACATCAAAGGGAATAAATCGCATTTGGCATAACAAATAATTATTTACCCAGGGGCAAGTGGCAATGTCCTGAGAATATTAAGGGGTCAGTACAGATTCTGCCAATCTCTTTAAACTTTTCAAAGCAATCTCTATATGCCTGAATGGTGATCACTGATTTTTAATAGTAATAAGTGCTATTATAATGATAATCATGAAGAACTATAAAATTCTGAAGTGCCTGTGAAACCAGTATAACAGCACAATTAATAGGCTTTAATGTGTCCTAATTATTTGAGACATTGTCATAATTTTCATGCGATTGAAGACACAGTGAGCAGAACACGTTTCTGAGGACTGCAAGTTCTTGGTTCAAATCCTAGCCTCTCTACTGATGTGAGGTGACCTTGGACAAGCACTGTAACTTCTTAGAATACTTCTGGCTAATCTATACAATGAGGGAAGCAAGCTCTACCTTAAGAAACTCATTGGGATTTTATAAAGGTCAAGTGAGTTGTGCATATACATGAGAATGGAGAGGACCTCAGGCATTGCTTCATCAATGCAGACAATGTGTTCCAACGAAGATATGTGACTCAGTAAACACCACACTGCTCATTTGTGAGAGGCTGGATCTTGTAAAAAAAAAAATACTTCCTAAAGAAAACATTTACAATTCAAGCTTTTTTGAGTAACTCTTAATTAAATTAAGTACTGAATAAATCAAAACATGATTTCTCTAGACTGCTTAAAAAGAAAAACTTTCAGATTCTATAGAGGAAATGCACTTTATTCTTACTTTGAAACTGTTGATCAGTGACACAGGGTGTTCTCAATGATAATTAATTATAATGATAATGTTTTAAAATCATGTTCCTAGAGAACAAAATGAATAACCATAATAATGAAGATAATGTAATAAGGAAGAAGGCTATAGCGCCAAGGATTAGGTTAGGCCCTTAAATATGCATTATCTTGTTTGATTCTTGCAACACATTCAGGCATCTTTATTTTATACGTGAGATAACAGACATTCACAAAGGTTCAGCGACTTGTCCAAGATGATAGAGCTAGGAAGTGACAGAGCCATTGGTTGGAACTCCTACTTTGGTCTGAAGTCACAGCAGATCAGTTCTTCTGCACCAGACTGCTATGGAATACCTACACAGTCTTGATTATCTAAAGCCTGCCTTTTCCTACGTGCATTTTCCCATCAAATGTAGACCAGGCAAGACCACAAACTCAGGAGTTACATCTTTCACTCTTCTCACTCTCTTTAGATTCTGCAATTCCACAAACGAGTATAATTCACTGAATGTCAATTCAGTGCAGAGAGAAATGCTGGGGCCACCTGGCTAGAGCTGTGATTGGTCTACAGAAGAGCCCAGCTGCCCCAGCTCCCTGACCTCCCCTTTATGTGCACAAGGACAGCCAAGGTGGAGGCAATTTGCTCATAAAAGCAAAATAGGATGTGAGTTATATCCTGCCTCTACTAAGCCATTTCTTGCCCTACAACCTGGTACCCTTATATATATGAAAGGATCTCAAATTCCATTTTTAGGACTTTCCAGATGTAAGTGTTTTGGATGCCAACACCCTGGACAAGAGCTGCATATGGGTGTGGGTCTGTCACCATGATGCCATGGAGACTGTGAGTTCCCCCAAACAACACAGGCTGGTAGAGTGCCTCCCTAAGACTCTGCTCACTGGAGGACTACCATGCAAGGCTGCCCTTCGGGCAACTCTAGGTGGACTTGTTGGACTTTCTTGGCATCTTCTTCACAGACTGGTCAGTGGAACAGTGGCAAAAGTCTGCATTCCCTAGCTCTCTTGCTCTCCCCTTTTTTATACAGGTGTTCTGTTTTGGCAGAGAAATGTTAAACAGCCCTGAACTGAAGCAAATGCTGAGGTTTAAAAAAAAAGCAGAAAGAAAATCAACAAGAGTCCTTATTTCAGTCGCCAAATGGCTGGGATGGAAAAGGCAGAAAATGCCATCCCAGGAGCCTTGCCCACTGCAAGGTTTTGGTGTTTCACTGGCAGGGGTGAAAGTGCAGTCCAAATTGTGCAGCTCTGTTTCCTGCTTTTTCACACACAGACAGCCTTTCCAAGTAAAGAAAATGTTGACCAAAGAAAATAAAGGGAAAGACTGCCTCATTCTTTACCAACACAAATGTGTAGCATTGTTCAATATGCTTCCGAGGGTGGAGCAGTGTGGTAATAAAGCAACCTATTTTTGTGACTTGGCTTTACCTTTGGGCCTTCTCACATAACCTAGGTGGACAGTTGCAACACGGCAAGGAATACTATAGCCTCATTGTTATGCACCCCCCTTGTATGCTCTGACTTTAACCCACACAATGACACTGTGTCTTTCAGGCCACAGTATAATTATTGTTCAGTGGACATAAAGGTTGGTAAAGAGAAGAAAACTATGACTTAAAAAAGTAAGCTTTCATACTGACTAAATAAAGATAGATATTTCCAGATTTACTCCAGAAAATGAGGAAATGGGCAGGGGGATTGGTCAGTTCTTAGATATTATGAAATTAAACAGAACTCATGGGGGAGGGAACTGCAGGGCCGAAGGGCATGAAGGAAAAGGGTTGACCAGTTACCCTGTGTAGTAGAGACAGGATATAAATTCATAGGCCTGGCTCTTAGTGTTTGCCTAGTTTTCAGGACTACAATAGCAACCACAGACATCTCCTCCAAGGCATCTAAACCCACAGCAGCCTACTCAGTTGTAAGCAATTACTATTTGCTCAGCTCTCAGTGGTGCCCATCACTCTCCTCAAGAAAGGATGCTCTTCCCATGGCAACCCTGATGTGGATGGTGAGGGAAATGGCATGAGGTTCTTGAAAGAAAGTTCCTCTCCTAGAGAATTTTCTGTTACAGAAGACTAAGAAGTCACAAATTGTTTTCCTTTTCTTGTTTGCATACACTTAAGGAAGATTTAACAAGTATCTACTATTCGCCTGTCACTGTTAATAACGAAGAATACACATATTAAAGCGACCCATTTTCTTCTGAATTCCTCACATACTTACAGCCTCTCCTAAATGCCGCCTTGGTCTCAAGTACTGTTGAGCTGAAACTATTTTGCTCCTCCTAGGTCCCCTTTATGAGGAGCCTGGGAGAAATTACTTTATGGTATGAGAACTGAAACAACTGTATTTCTGAACAATTGGTTTGCATTTGTATTAGGGAACACTTTGAACCATATAACTGACCAGTTTTCCCTTTTCTCTGAAGCTTAGGGACAAATGTTGGCCCACCAGAAAGCAGAAGAAAAGTCATTATGGTTTGAGTTTTCTGAATCTTTAGCCCAGGATCATTTTCTTGCCCTTTATTTTCCTTCTTTTGCTTCCTTCACTTCCTTTTCTCCTCTGCATTTAAAAATTAATCTTACAATTATATTTTATGTATGCTGGCTTTAATCTCTAGGACATAGTAGGGCCTAAAAAAATAAACAAACAAATAGGTGTTTCCCCCAAACTGAATTTCTAGAGGCTCTCATTACAAAGGACTTCTTTATTTTGGGAGGGTAAAAGCAGAAATAACCAAGTGACATGGAGAAGAAACAGATCAGAATTTCAGCAGCTGTCTATGAAGACACAGAGCAGCAGATGTCAGGAAACCATGAAGTAGCCCCATCATCACTCACACACAGTGGAGCCAGGGCCCATTTGGGGGAAGCAATCTAATGTTTCCCAGATTTTAAAATAAAAGTGATTAAGTAATCTTTAAATTTAAACCCTAAACTTTTTAATGTGCATTCTATCTATTCAATCCAGCTTTTTGTGTTTATTAACTATATCCAGCCTCTATGGCCAGGAAAATAATCAGGACAGAAGGTATAACTAAGCCTTAAAAACCTAAAAAAGAACCAGATCTTGTGTCGGGAGATTACACTGAATTTGTGGACCTTTTTTTCATCTATTATTTTAATTGATCTTCTTAGTGGATTATACAAGCCCATAAAACAACACTGTAAAATGATTTTTAAAATTATTCTAGTAAAGCAATAATTAGCCTAAAATTGAGCATTATAAACTTTTCAAAGTATTTATGCATTCAAATACACTTATTGAGCTGCTTACTATGTGGGCTAGATCCTGAAATTAAAGTATAAAACAAATTATATCTTGTTTTTGCTTTCACAGAACTTACTCATTTGGGGAAGATAAATATTAAACAAATATTCATACTAATGAATGTATAATTTCCTGGTCAGGGCACATGCCTGGGGCATGTAGGAGGCAGACAATCAATAATTATCTCTCATCATTGATGTTTCTATCTCTCTCTCCCTCTCCCTTCCTCTCTGAAATCAACAAAAATATATTTTAAAAATAAAATAAATATACAGTCTTACACTGGATTTTAAAAATTCAATATATGCTGTTTACTAAAGATGCTTCTAGAAATAAAACAGAAAGATTGAAACTGAAAGGATAAAAAAAGACATACCAGGAAAATACTATGCAAAGATAAATGGTATAAGTGTTTTAATATCAGAAAAAAATAAGTTTTACAATCAACCTAATTCAGAGAAAGAAAATAAAAAGGAGAAACTAAGTAATAAAAGAGTCACTACATAATAATAGAAGAAAAATTCATTAAGAGTTAGTAGACAGTCTGAATTTGTATAGATAAAATGTCATAGCATTAAAGGAGGAAAAGTAAAAATGGGCCCATTTCCTAGTAGAAATTAATAAGCATAATCACAGTGTAATATCTTGACACACCTTCCTTAATAATTGATAAGTTAAGTACAAAAATAGAGCATAATTGTTTTCTTGTTGTGGGATAGACTGCCATAAGTTTAGGCACTTAAAACAGCTGTCACTTATTCTCTCACCATTTCTGTAGGTGAGAAATCTGTATTCTTTACTCAGGGCTGAAACCAAGGGGTCAGCTGGGCTGCATTCTCCTCTGGAGCTCGGGGCCTCTTCAAGCTCATTCAGTTGGTTGGCAGAATTCTGGCCTTTATGGCTATAGAACTGAGGTCCCTGTTCCCCTGAGGTCTTTTAGGAGAGACTTGCTCCCACTCCTAAAGATTACCCTTAAGTACTAATATCAGGGTAATAAATTTTAATTACTTAAAGTCAAGTCACTAGTAATCAAAGGAGTGAAATCTCCTGATAGTCACAAGCCCTACCCATACTCAAAGGGAAGTTGTGGCCCTAACCGCTTTGGCTCAGTGGATAGAGCGTCAGCCTGCAGACTCAAGGGTCCCAGGTTCGATTCCAGCTAAGGGCATGTACCTTGGTTGCAGGCACATCCCCAGTAGGAGGTGTGCAAGAGGCAGCTGATCGATGTTTCTAACTCTCTATTCCTCTCCCTTCCTCTCTGTAAAAAAATCAATAAAATATATTTTTTTAAAAAGGGAAGTTGTGTAAAAAATAAATAAAATAGCCATGTATATTGAAAGTTTGAATGTGATATCAAAATATTTTAAAAACAGCATGTAAGATAAAGTCTTTATGGTCTCAGAGTAAAGAAGAATTTCTTAAACAAGATATAATGAATATAATTGTGAAAATGAACTGACAAAATTGAACAGTAAATTACAATTAAATATTTTTGTACAATACAATATGTTTATATGTAAGTGAAATAATAAACCACAGTCTGGATTATGGGATTTGTAAATAAAGTAACTAAAAAATTTTTGTAGCCAGAGTTCAAAGAACTTTTTTATGTCAATTACAAAAAGATAAATAAACTAGAGAAAAATGGGAAACAGAAAATTGATAGAAGAGCAAATCTAAAAGTCCAGTTGACCTAAGAAATGATGTTCAACTGTGTAGTAATTACAGGTATGCATGACAAGTGAATCTATATATATAAAAGCCTAAGTGACCATCCAACTGTCTGACCATTCGACCATCCAACCGGTAGCTATGATGCACACTGACCACCAGGGTGCAGACGCTCAACACAGGAGCTGCCGAGCTGTGTGACTTGGCAGCTGTGGTTCTCTGGTGACACACCCAGAACCAGAGAGGAAGGAGCCTGATTCCGGGGTGTGTCACCTGAGAACTGCCCTCTCGAAACCCAGGGCCCCTTGGGGAATGTTGGAGAGCTGGTTTTGGCCTGATCCCCGCAGGTCAGGCCGAGGGACTCCACCAGTGCATAAATCCATGCACTGGGTCTCTAATAATAAATAACATTTTACACATCAGAAGGGCAAATATGAACATAAAACCCAGTAATAGCAAGCATCAATAAGAATCCTATATAATAAAGAGGTAATATGCAAATAATTGTCACGCCCTCATGCCCTCAAGCCAGAGCCAAGGGACCTGAGGCTGTGCCCCCCATCCTGTGGGGCTTGACAGGGGTGGGGCTAGCTGGGTCTGGGTCTCGTGTGATTTCGAGGTGCATGCGGGTGGGCGGGACTTGACTCTGGGTCCCATGGCATGCCCCAGACTCTGACAGGAGGGAGATTTTCATATACATTTTACTAATTTTCTTTCATCTCTGACACTTCTACTATAGAGAAAAGGCAAATAGCAATATTAAAATATTTCCTCTAATTAATTCCCTTTTAATGTGCACAAATGTTGTGCACTGGGACACTAGTGTAAAATAATAACAAATTTCATATACTAGAGATACAGTATAAACTGTCACACCTATCTAGCCAGGATGGCATCAAAAGGTAAACTGGAAAGTCTCTGTTGTAACCTCTGATAAGCCTTAGCTATATGTAGCAAAATGGATAATGTCAAATAACCATATTGAGTAAAAAACACAAGTTGGAGAATGATACCTATAGTATGGCATTTATACAGTAATATGCACAACTCTACCTTCTTTATGAAATCATGTATATGTATAAAATTATAAAAACAAGAAAGGAGAGATTAAAAACTACATCAAGATAATTATGACCTCTGGGAAGGGGAGAACAGAATGGGAAAATAAATAATTATACGGGGGATTTCCACTTATTTGAGATGTTTTTCTGATTCATCTAAAAGATATAAAGCAAATTACATAAGTGTTGAGATTTGACAAAGCTGGTTGGTGAGCACACAGATGCTTATTATATTTTTCTGCATACTTTTCCATTTGCTTGAATTATTTCATAATATAGAAAAACAATTGTTTCAAATGATATACGTGAAATTAGGTTATTTGAAGAAAAACATCATATGCAAGGTAAATGCATTTTGTACATTTTATTAAGTGAAAAAAAATGCAGACACATTTCTTTTCAGGAAAAAATGGGAAATTTTGCCTTAATTGCAGCTTTTTTCACAATAGGCCCATAAAAGTATATTTCTCTGTCTGGAAACCAACTGGATAATTCAAAAATTTAACTAATAAGAACTCTACTTTGAATTGTTCCAAATTAATGAATTATTGAAACAAGAAGTTGTTTATTTTTAAAAATAAAGTGGACTAGAATCTTCAATTAGGTTGAGATAATTTTTTTTAAGGATAAAGAGGTCTTTTTTCCAGTAGACTGTTCTCTCTTCTTGGAGTAAGGTTGGATATAGCTAACTCTTGGCAGTCGCCTTTCATTCCACAAATATGTTTTTTGAGAACTTACTATAAGCCAGGGCCAAAACAAACAAGTTCCCTACTTTCTTGGGGCTTTCTTTGTAGTAGGGAAGATGGCAATTATCAGGTGGATAAATAAATATCAATTAGTGATAAGTGCTATGAAAAAAGTTCAATGAAAGGAGGTAATGTGGTGGGGTGTCGGGGTGGCTTAGATGGGTGGTCAGGAGAGACCTCCCTTAGGAGCTCAGATCAGAAAGATAAGGCACTAAACACTGGAAACTCTGGCCAGAAAAGCCTCCAGAAATTTCCCACAGAGCTGGACTATATAATTAGATGTTCATAAATCCCCAGACATCTTCATGCTATTGAATACTATCTTCTCTTTTAAGACTATATTTTGTAAAGAAATAACTTTATCACTTGATTAGAATTTCTGTCTACTTGAAGAGGATTCCAGAACAACATAGCAGCATGAGATTCTAGGTTTGGGGCTTTAGAGGCTAGGTAGGATCTAAGCAAGGGTCTCAAAGTTAATGAGATTCAAACTTTTGAGCCGTTAGGGTAGCTTACAAACAGACTAACCACCATTCCTTACCCTTGCCACATACTCTCTGATGTCCTTTTCTGTTGTACTGGTGTTCTCCTTATGACTCCTTATTGATGAGTCAAATACTACTGTTTCTCATCTGTCTTCTCCACTAGAATAAACTCCCTAAGGGCAAGGATCTGTGTCTCTCTTATTCACTACTAGTGTGGTACCTATGCATAGTAGGCAATCAATAAATACTTATTGAATGAGTAAATAAATGTTTAAACATTGAACACCAAGGGTTTAACTCTACTGCCCTGAATTGTGCCCTAATTGTAAGTTACCTAATTATTTTTCTCCCTACTTATATGCAATTGTGGGACAGAAACTATGCTGATGGCACGTCTGCATTCCCCAATTACACCTAAACCAACACTGGGTATAATCAGGTTCTCAAAAAATAGTAAATGTCCCAATGCTTTCAAGGACTGTGCTGCCTAAAGGCAGGGCAATGTAGAAAATAACATACTAACCTGAGAGCCTGTAACCCTTACAGATCTGTAATAGTTGTTTAAGACATGCGCCAGAGTTAGAGAAGAAAGGAAACTATTTCATTTAAGACTTGCAGTCAATGCACAAAGATGGACCTCTCAAACAGGAAACTTATTTAGGCTTTCGATAAAAAGTTACTCTACTAGTAACCTAAATAACACTGCTATAACCACAAATCAGTGTTCACACTGACAGAATCTGTACTGTGTCCAAAAAGGTTTTGGAGGGTGTCAGTGTTGAAAAATAGAAGATAATGGATGAAATGAAAGGAAATATAAACAGTAGAAACTAAGATGAATAACAACTACTTCTGACCAATGAGATTTGCCATATGTGTCAATTCACTGCTTGGTTCTGTTTGCTTAGTAATTAAGATATCTCACAAATTTACATAGCACCTATTAAACCATCAGTGTTCAACATGACTGGGCCAGTACAGACTTTCACAGCCATATTTTAGGGGCATTTAAAGACCCAATTGTCTAAACTCCTACACTGACAAGATAATGCTTTGAAATGTTCAGAACCACTTCTCAGGTAAGGCTTTGTCTCCAGAAGTCCTATGGAATGAAAGCACACTCCTGAGTGACTACATGTTAACCTTCTATTTCCAATAGATTTGTCAATTCCTAACCCAGTCCTAAGTGGTTGGAAGGGAGAACAGGTTAGTTTGGTAGGGCAGGAAGAGAGACTGGGAAAGGCCTTAGGTAATATTTACAAAATGAGGTTGCATAAACAACCTAGATCTGAGTCCCAAAGCGGTGCTAGTTTGAAATGCAGATTTCATCCCAGAACCACTGACTCAGAATCTGTTGGGGTGCATAGTAAGGCTCTCTGAAGCTTGTTCATTAGTGGTCTAAGAAAAAGAGAAGGCAGGTTCTGGTATCATCCCTAGATAACCAGTGTTGGGAGCACAGCCATTCAGGGAGCTGCCAAACATTGGGAAACTGGGGTAAAAGCGGGTGGAAAGTTGGGCATCACCCTAAAGTGGGTAATACAGATGAACAGGGTCAAACCAGAGCGCAATGAAGACACAGTATCTAAGAGTTGGCCATCAAATAAATTGATAATGCAATCATTGTAATGCTAACCACATCAGACACAAGACACCTATTATCAGGGCAAGGTGTATAGCAAAATATTTCTATGGTAATTCAGGGTCAACAGACTGTTTTCTGTAAAAGGCCAATAATACATATTCTAGGTCATTTGGACATATGGCCTCTACTGCAACTGCTCAGCTCCACCCACTGTTGTAGCATAAAAGCAGCCATAGACACTACATAAACAAAGTGGTATGGCTCTGTTCCAATAAAACTTTATCTATAATAACAGGCAGGACTTGGCCTGCAAGCTGTCATTTGTGAGGCCCTGCTATAGTTTATATTAAAAAGAGAAAAATATAATGACTCTTTTGCTTATATTCCAGTCTGAAATGGTGTGCCCCTGTGGATGGGTGAGTGTGTGTTTGTGCTTTGCACAGTCTCCATGTTTACACAGGGTGAGGCAAAAGTAGGCTTACAGTTAGTCGTTTGTATGGAATAGAACACAATAATTAATAAATAATCTATATAATAAAGAGCCAGGGTCCTAACAACCCAAAGCTCGATCAGACCGGAAATCAGCACTGAGTTGCCCTGGCGTGGGGGCCCAACCCAGCACTGACTGCCTAGGGCAGTGATGGCGAACCTATGACACGCGTGTCAGAGGTGACATGTGAACTCATTTTTTTGGTTGATTTTTCTTTGTTAAATGGCATTTAAATATATAAAATAAATATAAGTCTTTGTTTTACTATGGTTGCAAATATCAAAAAATTTCTATATGTGACATGGCACCAGAGTTAAGTTCGGGTTTTTCAAAATGCTGACATGCCGAGCTTAAAAGGTTCGCCATCACTGGCCTAGGGGGCTGTGGATCAGGCCCAGAGAGAGGCCTGCAGAGAGAGAGGCAGGATCTGATCCATAGCCTCTGTAACAGCCTTGATCAGAACTTGCCTCTTTCTCTCCCAGCCTGGCCAATAGCCGAGCTTCCATTTCTCTCCAGGCCTCCACCAGGGCTGCTGATCAGCCCCACCTTTCTGATCAGGGCCCATTGATAGGCCCCTTTGATAGAGAAGCTGACTGGCATAGAAACTGACCAATCAGAACCAAATCTGGGTCAACTGTGAGGAGCCAATGGCTGCCTAGGAGGCTGGCATAGAAATTGACAAATCAGAACCAAATCGGCCCTCAGAAGAGGGCAGTTGGGGGCAGATCAGGCAGGCAGAGGCAATTAGGGGCAATTAGGCTGTCAGGGAAGGGCAGTTGGGGGCGAGATCAAACCCTGGCAGGGGAGGGCAGTTAGGGGTGAGATCAGGTCAACAGGGGAGGGCAGTTGGGGGCAACCAGGCTGGCAGGGGAGGGCAGTTGGGGGCGAGATCAGGCCGGCAAGGGAGGGCAGTTAGGGGTGATCAGGCAGGCAGGCAGAGGCAGTTAAGGGAGATCAGGCAGGAAGGCAGAGAGGTTAGGGGCGATCAGGCAGGCAGGCAGAGGCAGTTGGGGGTGAGATCAGGCCAGCAGGGGAGAGCAGTTGGGAGCTCGATCAGGCCGGCAGGGGAGGGCAGTTAGGGGTGATCAGGCAGACAGGCAGAGGGGTAAGGGACAATCAGGCAGGCAAGCAGAGAGGTTAGGGGTAATCAGGCAAGCAGGCAGAGGGGTAAGGGACAATCAGGCAGGCAAGCATGTGAGTGGTTAGGAGCCAGCGGTCCCAGATTGTGAGAGGGGTTTCCGACTGCTGAGGGGTCCCTGATTGGAGTGGGTGCAGGCTGAGCATACAATAATGAACTGTGTTTCACGTACTCACATGTGTAAACCTACCCTTGCCCCACCTGGTATATAAACTGGAAAAAAGTACATTAAAAAATATATATGACTAATGATTAATTTCGAATATTTTTGTTTTCCCCTGTATATATGAATAATGATTAATTTCGAATATTTTTGTTTTCCCCTGTATTTTCTAAATTTTCCACTACTTCCTATATGTAATTATTGCAAATTTTCACTTTGCAATTCTTTTACAATCAGAAAATAATTATATAAAAAGAAAACCAGCTAGTCCCCATCTTCCCCTGTGACCAAGCAGAGAAGCTCTACTGGGAATGTGCAGCCCCTTTTGTGCTGAAAACAATCCAGATCCCAGCATGCTTGCAGATAAGGTAAAAACTCACTCAAGTTCTGCTCACTGGTACAAGCAAGAGAGAAACAGAAAGGACCGGGGCAATTCAGCAGTTAACTGCACAAGCTTTACCCAATGATCCTAATTTCCATGATTTTAATAATAATGAGTGAAACCCAAAGTGTTAAGTTGCACTTTCTACCTCAGCAAAACGGAGTGATAATTGTGCAGAGCATAATTTTATGGGTGAAGTGTGCCCTGTATTATAAAAGATTAGAATAAAGTGCTCTAATACACAATGTCTTAGCAGGTGCAGGCACTTACCTGAGCAATTAAAATCTTCTTAATATACAAATCACAGCCAATGAGACTGCTGGCATTCAGGGCACAATGTGTTTGTCTCAAACAGCCCCCACCCCCCAATCCTGGCTTTATTTATTTATTTTTGCTAACAATCATTTGTAGATCTTTTATTTGAAAAAGAACATTGACCAAACATAGATAATTTGCTCCAAATATACCCAAGCACATTCATTCTCTTACAATTCCATTCAGACCACAAAAAGCTATTAAATGCTTACTATGTATGAGGCACTGTTCTGGGTGCCCAATAGGCTATTTTGGGAGCAATTATAATCATCTTCCCCGCAAACAGAGGGAAGCACTTCTAGATGATGACTAGGACTTGTCAGGCTGGTGAAAACTGGCCATTTGAGTTCTTCAGCAGGTTATTGGCATAATATCCAACTGGTTAAATTCCTGGTCTTATGACCATGTGCCCAAGATGCTGGAATAGCATAACAGAGGGGCAACCCTCTGGAGTTAATGGTGCAGGTGAGATGTTAAATAGGAGCCAAGTTAATGCAGGCTCCAGTTCCTCGTCTGTTCAGCATACTCCAAGCTTGCCAATGCCTCTCCCATCTATAGAAATTACTTTTTAAAAATGACCAATGACAGCATGGATGGACCTGGAGAGTTTTATGCTAAGTGAAATAATCCAGTCAGAGAAAGATAAGCGTCATATGATCTCACTCATGTGGAACCTAATGAATCAAATAAACTGATGAACAAAAATAGAACCAGAGACATAGAAGCATGAACAGACTGTTGAACCTCAGAGGGAAGGCAAGGGAGGGTGGGTGGGAAGAGATCAACCAATGAACTTGTATGCATATATGCATAACCCATGGACACAGACAATGGGGTCGTGAGGGCCTGGGTGTGGGGAAGGGGGGGTGGGAGTGGGTTGGAAGAGGTTAATGGGGAGAAGAGAGGGACCTACATAATACTGTTAACAATAAAGATTTTTTTAAAAAAATAAAAAAAATGTAAAGGTCACCTATGACTTGTGTTACCAAATCAGCAGAATTTGACAGGAAGTCATTCCTTCTGCCCTAATATCCATTATTCCCTTCATATCCAGGATATCACACAACTCACTGTCTATTTATTGCCAGTCACGCTGGCTTATTCTTCCTCTTCTTCCTGACCCTATTAAGTGCCCCAGGGTTTAGTCTTTACTCCTCTTCTCAATCTACAACTCATTCTCTCAGTGAGTATAGATTTTAATTATATGCTGATGATATACAAATTTATGTCTTCAGTCTAGACTTATCTCCCAAAGTCCAGACTCATATATCCAAGAGTTGACCTGACATGTCCACCTGGATGTCAAAGAGCTGTCTCAAACATAAAATGTCCAAACTGACCTTACTCACAAAACCTAAACCAGCCTCCTCCATCTCAATTTATCGCAATTTCATCATTCTAATGGCTCAGGGAAAAAACTAGGGAGTCATCCTTAACCGCTCTTTCTCTTATGCCTCACACTCAATCCATCAGGAAATTCTGTTGGCTCTACTTCCAAAATATACACAGAATCAAATTCTTTCTGACCACCCCCACTGCCACATCAATGTCTAAAACCCCATCGTCTCTCAATTGGACAAATCCCATGACCTCTGGCAATAATCCTGGAAATCAAGACTTCACTATGAGTATCTCATCTTGTGTTCATTTCGATGGTGCGGAAACTGGTTCATGCTGCCCCCAAAGGTTTTAGAGAACATGTTAACCACAGTACAGCTTTGATAGGCAGAGAAAATAAAATTGAATAGTCGGGCCTCTTAAGATGCTAGAAGATTTACAGGAAGTGTTTAAAACTCGCTTAAGTGACACTTCATCAATGCCACAATAAGTCATTCTTTATATTGCAGACATGCTGCTGGGACTCATTTGTTAATTTTTTTAAAGAGAGGGAGAGAGGAAAATAAAGTAGAAGGTTATCCAGATTGCATGAATCAGCCTGTCTGTATGTCTGGGGATAAAAATGTTTTCTTTAAAGATATTATTGGCAAAGAAAGGATGACCACAAATATGTTCTTTCTCATGGAGCAATTCTGGCTTCTTCACATTGACACAATGCTGACCACTATGGGTGGGCACATAAACATTCTGCTGCTAAGAACAGGGCTACCTGGTTGTATGAAGACACTGCCATGGGGAGTGGATTGCGGGTGGCTGGCATTCCCCCCAGGCCACCTCCCGGAGTGGTGAAAAATGCCATCATCATCGTGACATCTGTGTGTCAACACATGCTCATCCAAGTATCTTGCGCCCTTGTGTATGGGTATACAGGCACTGTTACCAGATGCCTGTGCCTGCGGGTAAGACCCAGGACTTGGCCATTTAAAATGTAAACCAGCAATTTTAATGCAGGTTGTCTGTGAACCATATATTTTAAAACTCTGATGTGGTTGAACAAGTATAGGATTGGGTTTCAGCAGCCCAGAGCTCAAGTTCAACCATAGCCACCAATTCACTGGGTAACCCTGGCAAAGCCTTTCACATTCTGAGCCTTTGTTTTTCATCTATAAAAAGGAATAATGAGATTCCAGCACACATTACTTTCTTATTAAGCAGTTCTGGTGAAATAACAGGAAAACCTTTGAAACCCCAAAGTACTATACAAATCTGAGTGACTATTACTATTTCTTTTAAACATACTGCCTTGTTTTCATTGTTCCCAGTCTGATTCCTGGTAAAATTTTTATTTGTGGGCCATTTATATAGCCATGACCTTATTGAAGCTTTTTTAGAGTGAAAAATGGATCTTTATAAATGTAGAAAGCACTTCAGAGTTAGAGATGAGTTTTATTTTATATATTTCACAAGAAGGCAGTGAGGAAATTGACGTTTTCCCCACTTTATCAAAAGTACGTGATGAGCCTTGTTATCACATACAAAGTAATTAAAACCAAGAAAGAATAAATGTGACAAAAAAATATCCATCACAGAGCGAGTTAGACAATTTGGGTGAAATGCAATACTGTGCATCAACTTCTGTAGGAAAAGTCTCATCAATTATAAATCAAGCCCACAGTGTGAGATTAAAATGCGGTTGCTTCTCCGTAGGTCATGTCAGGGAGAAACTGGTGCAGATATTTTTTCCTGCTTTAGCAGAGGGCAGTATGGCTGGAGGCAGGGTGGGAGCCTGATACCACTCCCAGCTCTGTGTTCCCCTTGCAGCTGTGATGGATATTCTCTGCCCACATCTCTCTGCCTCTCTGACTGAGAGGTTTGTCTGGCCTGGGGGAGCTTGGTCATTCCTTATGCAGAGCAGTCTAAAACTCAACCGCTAAAGAAGGAGTTAGGCAACGAATACCCCCAGATTTGCCATAACTAGGTGACATAATTCTAAGAATCCCTCAGAGGGCTCCCCGAAAGATGGAGCCCCAATTCCCCACAGTTGTAATCTGCTCACCCTGTACTGACTCCTCTAGAGTTGTGTGACTCTCCCCATAATCTCATGTGTGTTTCCTGGGATCAACTGTCAAGTAAACTACCTGCACCCAGACCCTTATCTCGGGGTCTGATTTTGAGGAAACTCGCACTAATGCAATGGGCTTTAGAATCAGATATATTCTAATCCTTATTTAATCACTTGGTAGTTGTCTGGCCTTAAGCAAGTTACTTAATCTTTCTAAACTTCAGTTTCCTTATCTACAAAATACAGATGATAGTAACTGTGCCAACTTCATAAAATAATTGTAAAGATCAAATAAGATGTAAAACAAATACTGTAGAGACCCCCTTATGGGCAGGTGAGGGATATTTTCCAAGATCCCCTGTGGATGCCTGAAACCACAAATAGTTCTGAACCCTATACTTACTGTTTTTTCTTATATATACATACCTATAGTAAAGTTTAATTTATAAAGCAGGTACAGTAAGAAATTAACAGCAATAACTAATAATTAAGTAGAATAATTATAACCAGGTTCTGTGTTAAAACTTAAGCGAATGTGCTCTTTCTCAAAGTATCTTATTGTGCTGTATTCACCTTTTTACTTAAAGGAAGCAGTTTATGGCTTCTCTTTGGTGTATCCAAATTGCCAGCATCTTGCACTTTGGGGCCATTATTAAGTAAAATAAAGGTGACTTGAACACATGTACTGTGATACTGAGACAGTCGATCTGATAACTGAGATGGCTAGTTAGTGACTAACAGACTAGTAGTGTATACAGCATGGATACACTGGACAGGGATGTCAGGCAGGACGGCACGAGATTTCATTATGTGACTCAGAACAGCACACAAAGTTAAACCTTGTGAAATGTTTTCTTCTGGCATTTTCCATTTCATATTTTTGTACCATGGTTGACTGGGGGTCACTGAAACCACGGAAAGCTGAAACTAAGGATAAGGGGCCACTGCTGTAGTACAGAACCTGGCATTTGATAAGTGCTCAATAAGTGCTGCCCATTTTGACTACAGTTGTTAAGAAGACACCACTCCCATCAGACTAGGAGAAAATTACAAATCCTGACAATAGTAAGTGTTGGTAAAATTACGGAAAAATGGAAGCATTCATACTCTGTTATGGGGAAGAAAGGCTGATGTAACGATTTAGCAAGCCACTTGACAATATACAGTTAAGTTGAAAACTTATATGTGCTATGATCCAGTTACTTCCTATTGGAATATGGCCTAAAAAATTCTCACATGGTGCTCCAGAAAACATGTCAGAATGTTCGTGGCAGCACTCTTCATTATTGTAATGAATTAGAAATAATCCAATGTCTTCAGTAGGGGAAGGATAAAGTAATGGTGGTATATTTATACAAATGAGTACTATATGGCAGTTAAAATGAATAGATAATTTCATAGTTATCAAAATTCTAAAAGTATAATGCAGAGTAAAATAAAGTAGGTTCTAGAATATCACAATAATGTGAACATTTTATGTACTTTTCAAACTACACAATTTAATTCTACGTGTTATTTATAGACCCCTAACTTACCAATAAAAACGAAAAAAAATGGGCACAGAGAATACGTTCATTTCATGAATGTGCTTACCACTGGGGATAGATGAAAGGGATTGGTGGATGAAACAACAGACATTTGTTTTCTCACAACCCTGGAGGCTAGTCTAAGATCAGGTGTTAGCAGGGTTGGTTTCTTCTGAGACCTTTTTCCTTGACTTGTAGATGGCCATCATTTCCCTATGTCTTATAGGACCTTCAGTCTGTACCTGTCTGTGTCCTAATTTCTTCTTCTAAGGACAACTGTCATTTGGATTAAGGTCCACCCAAATCATTCCATTTTCTTTTGAAAGACCCTGTCTTCAAATACAGTCACCTTCTGAGGTACCAGGGGTTAGCACTTCAACATATGAATTTGGGTGGGGCACAATTCAGCCCATAGCATTTACTAAAAATAGAGAATAATACTTGCCATGTAAGTAACTGGTAAAGACCAATGAGAAAAAAGGCACAATAGAAGTAGAATTTTGTAACTGAGGCTGCCCAGAACAAAATATTAGTTAGTTCAGGCCAGTTCAATCCTCAATTAGACAAAAGACTCCTGCCCCAGCCTCTGCAGTAAGCAAAGATGGAAGGGCGTTACTAGATCCTGTGACAGAACCACAGAAAGTCAAGGCCAGTCCTTCCGCTGAGGTGCTTCAGGCCAGGCAGTCACCTGTACATCCACACTACAACTCTGCATGCAATTTTGGGTTGGTTGCTTTTTGTTTAGTTATATTCACATACAGACTCTTTTACAAAGAATTTCATCCAGTTCTTAAAACACATGGTGGCAATTTGAGGCTATGTCCTGCCACCCAAGTTGTGTGGGGAGAAGCCCTAGAGAATAGGGTCCGTCACATTTTTAATTCCTGCCTGCCTTGTCTCTCACCATGTTGATGCTGTTCTGATGTCCCGCCAGCTGAAGCCAAGCGCCCCGCAAAGCACATCAAGTCAGGCTGTTGACATTCAGATATATGATTTATCACATTCCCCCTCCCCAAATGGCTCATAGTTCTCATGCCACCAAAGGTTCAAGAGCTGCTGTAAATGAGGCCTGTTTTGCTACACAAAACCACACTGGAAAGGGCAGCATGGAGCTCTGGAGTCTGGCTTCTTTGTGTGTCTTAGCCTTTGCCTGACTATGACCCTCCTCAAAAGAGGCACCAGTAGCATCAGGGAAATGCTGTACCTCCCACTTGGGCTGCACTAAGATTCCTTGTTGATGACAGAGACCTCCCAGCCTGTACTCCTTGGGATCCATTCAAACAGAATACAGGGTCCCCTCACGGATCAGAACGCAGCCTGCACCCATCAAGGCACCTGGAAACTGGAAAGAACTTCGGCCCGCAGAAGCTGGACACGCAGGCCAGCATGTCCTCGCCAGATCTGTGCATGGTTCTGAACATGGCTAACCGAAGTGCCCTGGTGGTGCAACTTGTCTTCCTGACTCACTTGCAGTGAGCCTTCCTCTCCCAATTGTATCCCTGTCTGAACTCCACAGAGATGTCTTTACTTTCCTTGGATATTTCTGCTTGGCTTCCAAATAAAGGCAAGAGAGTGGCAGGACCAGGGGGACTTGCACCACTTGAGCTGCAGGGTCCAGCTCCCGCCACCCTCTCTGCTCTATGACCCAGCCAGCACTTATGATGCATTGTCCCATCCCCTTCACCGTTTACAGCACAAAAGCTATTTAGCCAGTGCCTGCAACCCTTCAGCCTGCAGTGCCTTGACAGCAGAGGTTATAGGAAAAAAGAGAGAGAGAGAGGGAGAGAGGGAGAGAGAGAGAGAAAGAGAGAACAATGCGCAATCCGCACTGCATTAGAGATGGAAAAAGTACTTAAAGCCTGCAACATTCATCAAGACTGAATACATAAATGCCACATTTTGAATAAGCGAAGCAAAAGACAATGACAAAGGAAAGGCGCATTGCTTCAGGAATCTCTATCATTTTCATTTGCTGCTGTCAGGAACCTGTTTTTTGCCTCTCACTCTATCAGCCATTATAGCATTAATGAAGTAACCTCACATAGTTATTGACTGGCTTGTCACAGGCCCTGCCTGATCCCTTAATAGAAACCATTGGTCTTCAGTTAAAAATGGGGTGAGCTGGGAGGTGCTGTGGGCATGTGCTGAATTTCAAGTGCACTCCTGAGGTTATCAAAAGCCATGAAATGCAAATTATTATATTTTTTAAACACACAGATTTCATGCAACTGAGCATATAAAATTGACTAATATTGTACTTTATGCATGCCTTATAATGTTTTCAAATATGCTCTGCATATGTTCTTCCAGAAAGTTGTGGGTGGTATTTGAATAAGCAGAGGTGGGCCTAATTTATTTTTTTTCTTGAGTCCTCTCCTGCTTGCTG
Organism: Myotis lucifugus; assembly: GCF_000147115.1. NCBI lineage: Eukaryota > Metazoa > Chordata > Mammalia > Chiroptera > Vespertilionidae > Myotis > Myotis lucifugus. Next base: position 4,191,473 of record NW_005871054.1, on the reverse strand, counting down.
TAAATCGGCACTTCTACTCAACCGACAGAGCCATGTTGATGCACTGTCTACCCAAACACCACCACGCATCCTTTGTCTAAATTTCAGTTTTAGATCAAAAACATTTTTCTTTCATGATTTTCTTTCCCATCGAAAAGTATCCAGAGCTTCAAATTAGTATATCATTTACTAGCAACTGCAATTGACAGATCTAAGGAATAAATTCTTGTCCCAAAAGACAGTCAATTGGAAAGGTAATCCTGGGTGTAGAGTGTTTAATTTCAATACTACAATGACACAGAGCAGATACGTTCAAATAAGCACAAAAAGACCCTCCCTCCCCCAAAAGGTAAAATAAAATGAAAAGTCAAGGACAAAAAACTTGGAAAGTTGGTAATATTTCTGAAACAGGAGGAGTGAAGACAATGACTATAGTGTGCAGCTGAAGGGTCTTCAAAGAGACACATAAGAACGCACATGTAGCTTTGTTTTGGGGCACACAGCATGCTGGCTTCACATTGGTATTTAATTGGATCATTTTCCAGGTATAAAGATTTGGCCTTTTCTCAGCTCCTCTGGGGAGAAAATGTGGTTTCTATGTCTGTTGATTTGCAGCATGGTTCCTCCAAACTGGCTCTCTCTGACAGATTATGTGCATTTTTCTATGTTTGGGATTATCCAAAAACTAAGAACAAGAAGCTCAACATTTTTCTCATAATCCTGGATATTTTACACTCATCCATCTTGTTGCTTCTCTTTGCCATCAGCTCAGCTAATTTCTCACATGAATAATCTGTAGACTCACTGAAATATACTACATTTTCTCATTTAGGAATGAAATGAAAGACCTAGGACTTGGCCACCATCTAATTACTGATGGCTCAACTTCCAAAGGTTCAACTTTATTGAGAGGAATACTGACTACCTCCCATCTTTAGTCTATTGCATTTAAGTAACTATTTCATTTACCTAGAGCAGTGGTCAGCAAACTCATTAGTCAACAGAGCCAAATATCAACAGTACAACGATTGAAATTTCTTTTGAGCCTAACTGGTTTGGCTCAGTGGATAGAGCGTTGGCCTGTGGACTGAAAGGTCCCAGGTTCGATTCCATGTACCTTGGTTGCGGGCACATCCCCAGGAGGAGGTGTGCAGGAGGCAGCTGATTGATGTTTCTCTCTCATCGATGTTTCTAACTCTCTATCCCTCTCTCTTCCTCTCTGTAAAAAATCAATAAAATATATTTTAAAAAAAGAAATTTCTTTTGAGAGCCAAATTTTTTAAACTTAAACTATATAGGTAGGTACATTGTTATTAACTTAATTAGGGTACTCCTAAAGCTTAGGAAGAGCCACACTCAAAGGGCCAAAGAGCCGCATGTGGCTCATGAGCCGCAGTTTGCCGACCATAGACAGAGAAAGAATGAAAATGCATTTCCTTCTAGGCATTTGTTCTCTTTTAGATAGGACCAAAATTCTTAAAGGAAAAAAAGCACGGTGTTTTGTAGTTTATTTCACATGTCCACAAAGCCGACAAAATCCAAACTAGTAAGAGTGCAAACTCTTCTTACTCTCTGGCATTAACGGTAACCACTCATTCCCTGCATTAGAAAGGTATTTATCACAAGGTAGATATTTATCAATAATATAGTCATCATGAGGAAGATATTTACCACTGAACTAGGTATAAATAAGGATCACAAATTTTAAATGTACATAAGTTTAAATCAAATATAGAAATGCATCACTTGCTCATAGCTATTTTGAAATTTCTATTACATTTCTTATATGCCAATAAAAATGTAATTATAAATTGATGTAACTAAAACTAGAAGCCACCTTCATGACATTTTAGTTCAATGTTCCATGCCAGTCATGAAGAAAATGATGTCCCAAATAAGGTAAGTGACTTGGCGAACCACAGACTGTTTAATGATTTGTGATAAGTGCTCTAATCGGAGAAGTACAGAGATACTGGCAACCAGAGAGGGGAGCGATCAGAGAAGGCTTGCAGACAAAGAGATGTTTAAGCTGAGACTTGAAAGAGAAATGGATTTAAGCATATGAAAATAACAGAGTTGGAAAGAAGAATTTAATATTAGGTGGTAGGACAAGGACATGAGATGGGGGCATTGAAGAAACAAAGTACGAACATGAAGGCTGAAGTGTGGACTATTCAGAAGAGAAGATTGGAAAGCTGGCAGAGGCCATGTCATAAAAGGCCTGTGAAACGAGGTAACAACTTGGAACTTCCTCCTTGGCATTCTAACGTCATTAAGGGTATTAAATAGGGGAGTGAGTTAATCAAATGTATAACATTTGATCTGGGAAACAGAAAGCGGTTAAAGCTCCTTGAGGTTCGATCTCCCAAGCTATAATTCTCGTTTATTTATTTTTTGTAAACATATTTTTATTGATTTCAGAGAGGAAGGGACAGGGAGCAAGAGATAGAAACATCAATGATGAGAGAGAATAGTTCCCTCTATTGGGGATCAAGCCTGCAACCCAGGCATGTGCCCTTGACCGGAATCGAACCCTTGACCGGAATCGAACCCGGGACCCTTCAGTCCACAGGCTGATGCTCTATCCACTGAGCCAAATCAGCTAAGGCTTGTTTAGCATGGTATTGCCAAGTGCTCGCTCCCTTTAATGACAAGGTTGCCCTTAGCTCTTTTCCTCAAAGTAGAGAAATGAGTGAGCCATATAGCGTTCTGACTGAGCCCATAGTTTCTGCTTTTTAAAAATATGTTCAATGAGAGGACCTGTTATTTTTCCATACTAATTAGATGCTCATTCCCAGAGAAGCATATGAGTTTTCAATCAAATCTGCAAAGTTTGTTGATCTTCTGGATTAAACAATGGCCCGTTCTCCCTGCCCTGGCCCTGCTTTTGTTTCACTATGTTGATCTGACCTTTACCTCACAAAGGTGTTGGCACTGAGAAGACCCATGAAAACCGTCTCCCCTGGCAAGGTGTTGAATTCAGCATGGCTCCCATGAGTGGCACTGCCATTACAAGTCCCAGGTTTGAGCCTTGCACATACTTTTCGGGCTGACCTGGAGTACTGATGTTCATGCATGCAATCTGAGGTGAGCCTCAGAGAGTTTTGTAGCCAAAAGTGCCTAGGCCAAACATGAACATCTCCAAGCAAATTTAAAAAGTAAATCAAATCCCCGGTGGCATCCTGAGACCTGAGCATGTCATAATGTCTCACACTTCTGTTTCTTACAATCTTCAGCATATTGTAAGCATGCAAATGGGCCATCTTTTCTTCTCTGTCTTTCTTTTATTTTAGTTTTAAGGATTCAGGAGTGGCAAAATAATTAGCATTCACTCAGCTCAGTAGGGCATCCATTTATACTTTTACAAGGGGGTCAAAGTGCATGATGCTACCCCGCCAGAAACTTTTTTACACAGAGGGGCTGCAGTCTGGAATATCCAAATGAATCCAGACTCAGAATCCCAATGCTGGGTTATTTGAAACTCCAATAGATGCACCACTATGGGGAAATTACTTAATCTGCTTCAAGATTTATCGCTATTGTGCTCTATGCACCAGGTTAAAATATAATACCTCCGAGAGGCCTCAGCAGGTCAGGAGTCTAATTTGAACTTCAAGTATTTCACAGCGCATTACAAAGTTTCGGACAGAGCCTTTAATCCTCCAAATCATTAAATCCTACCTTTGCACTGATATGCATATAAAAACATGCTGCCAAATGAATCTGCTTTACATTGCCCTCAAAATATTGCTGCAACACAGAAAAGGGTAGGAATCTGAAACACTACGGCTCACAGGGGTACAGTTTATCAAAAGGTGAAAGAGAGTTTGTGTAAAGCAAAAAAAGGAACTATTGTGTTGGATTGATTTAAGACTAAATGTAAGCTGTCAAAAAACACGGATTTTTCACCTGTCAGGCAGTCATTTTTACAAATGTATGATATGGGTACTGATTAGTGAAAATGCTCTTTTCTGGGTGAATTATAATATAACCCTTTGCTTCCTTGCCGTTCATCTTAGAGTTCCCCCTTTTGGTGGGACTCATATACTGTTTTAGTTTCTAGGAAAAAGATTAAGGGACACATTCACTGCCAAGGAGAATTGATCTTTCGAAACCATCAGTGGGCGTACAGTGAAAGAGGAAGACGGAGGCCACACAAAAAAAAGACACTGCACCATGAGGACATATGGAGGTTGTCAGTCCACAGGGCACCAAATTCCATTTTCATAAAAGAAACACTGGCTCTCCTGACACCAGTGCTGACATTTATCTGAAATTCTTATGGCTTTGTCATCAACCCACATATTTTCAAAACAAATTGACTCGTGTTTGTTTGCTTTAAGAACAAGATGCCATTGTAATAGATGAAAATGCAACTTTGTAGTAAAAATGTCAGCACGAAAACACACGGAGGGAAAAAATAAGCTGAGAGAAAAAGAAAAGGTAGCTGGCGTCTCAGTAGGCTCCTCCCAGGGCCTGAATATTAGTGATGAAAGGTGATTTCAAAAACGATGGCAAATAGATTCTTAAGCCTCCTAAAAATATTGGGTGAGTAACGATAGGATGTTTAAAAGCAATTTGTTTTTTAATGACCTTTTTGGTGAACTTGCAGAAATTAGTGACAGCAACAACAAAATCAAGGGCTATTGACATCTCCTAGCTGAAACGCATACGCTGGCATCATTTTGCAACCTTGTTTTCCGTGGTTCTATCCAGAGTAAAAATAAAATATATCTGGCAGTTGAGAAATGGCAGGGTAATCTCTGGAAATTGTATTATAGATTATTTACCAACTGAATTGTTTCTCTTTATTAAGATGTGAAATAGCAGAGCGCAGGAAAAGCAATGCAGATGTAATCGAAAACCACAAGGCAACCCCACCTCTAAATGCACCGCTTTTTCCAGTAGCCTCTGCGAGGCTGCAATTTTGGTGGCCCTCCCATGTCTGTTTGGAGAGAATCAATGACTCATGTCAAAAAGCTGCCCTTCTGCTCTTTTCAGAAAGTCAGACTTGAGAAATGATCAAATTAAGGTAAGACCACACAATCTGTTTTATCTTTCTTAAGAAAATACATATGAAAATTTTAAAAATGAAAAATCAGTCTATTGGATCTCATTCATTCACTTACTGATGAATGGAAAGTTATAAGTGGCAAGTATGTGACGACTTCTATTGACTATTTTTCAGCCCCAAACAATGCATCATAGAATTCGGCTCTTAAAGAGAAGCTTTCTGAGACAGCCTGTGTGCGGGAATGGAAAGAGGGCTGAATGAGGGCGGGGAAACTCAAGTTCTAGATACAGGTTTCGTTCAAGGCATTGATGATCCCAGTACTGGTTATTTCACTCAAGTTTCCTCAGCTCTTCCTGAGAGATGAGCTATGTCTATAGCCCCATCCAGCTGGAACAGTCTAATTTGTATAAGTCATAACAACTGTATCAGACTTCATTAAACTTCCCTGTCAAATTTTATTTCAGTTGTCTTCATAAGTAATTTCTGAACAGTCAGTGATCAAATTATCTGCAGTGTTGGCCGGAGAATTTGGGGTGGCCAAGAACACAGGTGAGACTAGTTACAATTATGTTCTAGATGTCACTGTCCCTACTCATTTCTGTATGAGTGTGGTTTGCTCGAAAACTTTCCGCACATCCTGAGGAATGGCAATGTAGTCACCAGCCCTCCACCTTTCTGCAGTGATCAATGCTCTGATCTGGTTGTTTTGCCAGTAAGACTTGGGGAGTTAAAAAGGTCAGACGTTAGGGAAAGAGGTCATCCAAATCGGCTGTGCCCAAAAATAAAAGAAGCCCAGAAGTTTAAGGAAATAGGAGGCAAAATACTATGAAAAAACTCTTGAAGAATCAGAAAGAGGGTTGTATACGTAAAAGGAATGGATTTAACACAAAAAGAGAAAGTGTTGAGAATAATACATGTGTGTAGGGTAAGAGTAACACTATGATATTTTGCAGACATAATAAACATACTGGTTAAAGGCAACATGTCAAAAGTTAGGATAATCACCTCTGAGAACATGAATTCACCTAATAATGCCGGTCCCCTTGAGTACCCATTTTCTACAGATGGTTCATCTTACCTCCTACAGAAAAAGGGAAAATTGAGGCTCCATTCAAGTAGAGGATTATTAAGCAGTTGTTTGAATCCAGGGGCCTATAAAGCCATTCTAAGTCATATTTTTGCTTTTTTATAATTAAAAAAGCTTTAACTCTCCCCTCATCACTTGTGGGCTGAATTGGTTTGATCCAGAGAGGCAGTTATGCATTAGAGCAACCACTCTCTATTGAATTAGGGGATCTCTCATGCAACACATCTCACCAATTACAAGGTAGGGATGCAATTCTATGATTTATCATACATTATACCGTTAAGTAATATAACATTATAGATACAATTTGTACCTATCTCTCTGCAGATTAGAGAGGTGGCACATGAAGAGAGGATCATTAAACACAGAGCAAGGGCAGGGGCCAAGCTCTTCTCTTTAACAAGCTGTTCCAAGTACCACCTCTCTAATCCACGGAGAGGAAAGAATAAATTGTTCCAGTAGCTTATTTTAAACCGTGCTCTTTGGGATTGGAGGTTTTATTAAAACAAAGAGATGCAGGAAAACATCATTTCTATGTGTGAAAACAACAACTTTGGATTTATTGGGATGATTTCTCTCATTCCGAAGGTGATGGGATTTTTCCTACATGCATGAATATGGATGTGTGTGTAGATGCATAGCACACGCATGGATGTAAATCCATATCCCACGTGAGCAGAATGCATATTGACATTCTGATTTAAATAAGGCCAAATTATTGAAATTTGACTCTCTGATGATAGCATGTAGGCATTGCATTACACCACTGCTGACCAGTAAAAATATAATGCAAGCCACGTATGTAATTTTACATAGTATCTTTATTCTTAGAAGTATAAAAAGGGTGAAATTAATTCATATTTTATTTAACCCAAAACATCCAACATATTATCATTTCAACATAGAAATAATATCAAAACTATTAATGAGATATCTTGCATTATTTTCTTTATACGATGTTTTGGAAAGTTGGTGTGTATTTTACAATTAAAGCACATCTCATTTCAGACTACACGTTTTAAGAAATCAATAGCCACATGTGTCCAGTGGGTACCATATCAGATAGTACAGCATTAGAACTATGTTTATCTTCTGCAATTCCACTGTCTCTATTATGGTTTTGCTGCTTTGTTTGAAGAAGGGTATATTTCAGCCACTTTACCCAAATAATCAAAAGTTACAAATTGGATGAAATCATATTTCACTTCATTGGGTGTAACTCTCTTCAATTCCACCAAGATCTAGGCTCCCACTGCTGAAAAGGTGAGTTATTTGACCTCTATCTGCTCTGTCTACATTTTATTCCCTGTCTAAGGTCAATAAATGTGGATATAAATATCAACCTTAACAGACAACCAAGCTTACTCTTATCGGAATATCCTATTTGTAACATTCTTTTCTCTTCAAGGCTTCTGTGCTATCATTTCCAGTTATATTAAACTCAGTTAGACTCCCTTTTGCCCTGACTACACCCCCTTTATAACAGGAAAATTGTATAATCCGCTTGAATGGCAGTACAATGAGGTAGGCAAAGATATAAGGACACCGTCAGGCTGCCTCATAAACCCTAGCTTGTCATGGGACAAGTCATTGATTTCTATTGGCAATCTCATTGTAATGTCAGTCTGTAACTTGAATTCATTCTTTGCTCCTCTCTGAGGTAAACAATGGGCCAAAGACTAGAAATGGACTAGAGTGAAAACACAGTAATTACTCTCAGAAATAATTGGGTAGCTTGATTGGTCTGATATCTGAGAAAACATAGGTTAGTTAGGACCCACACAGCACCTGAACTATTTGCCCCCCAAATTAGTATCTGCCTCTGGATGCTGGAAAAAGCAATTCAACTATAACTAGAGTTAGAGAACTTGTCCAGGAAAAGTTGAAAGGCATGTCATTTGGGGGAAGAGAGAAAAAGCAGTTCTTTTTTCCAGATTATCATTACTTGTTCCGCTAATTAAGACATATAACTCTTATACATATATGACTGTCTGTTGGGAAGACCATGAGCATGGGAGTCAAATAGATTTGTTCCAAAACTTTGGCCTTCCAAGTTATTTGCCATGCATTATTGGACCAGTTTCACAGCTTCTCTGAACCTGAGTTTTCTCACCTACAATAATGTCTCAGCAAGATATTTGCCCAGCTTCAGTGGCCTGAAACATGTGTGTGCTCTCATGATTATCACACACGCAGCCATCTGTGGGCTAGATAAGAACATGGCTCAATGTTTGCTTAGGAATCATGCGTATGGTAACAATGAATGACAGGTAGTTGTGTGGTTTTTTTAAAATCATTGTACACAGCTCTACATTACTCAGTTTCTAGCATCACTGCCTTGCCAGCAAGACTCCATTCTGGGGAGCTATCCCACATATTTTAGACAATCAGTTGATCAGAAGTTCTTTGTGAGCAAATGTCCAGTATTAGGGCTAAGAACTTTGGTGGTAGTATCAGTGCAGACGGTGGGATGAGAGGGTGATGTTGTTCATGTGAACTCTGTCAGAAAAAAGGCCATGATCATTTCTTCCACTGTACTCCCAAAGTCCTTTGTGTTCACTAGACTATGACTAGAAGCCATGGTTACTGTCATTCCCATTGTTTTTCCCAGTACAAGGGTATAACTGTCCTATAGAGCTCTTCTATACTGGTATTTATAACATTATATATAATGTTCAAGAAGTGATTACTGATATGAAAATCATAATCCATTATATTTGCACAGAACCACAGACTGTCTAAAGAATATGGTTTTGTTTGAACCTCATAACAGCCCTGTGGAATCAGCTCCACACTGTTGTCTCCACCTTAGGTTAAGGTAGTCCAATGTACATTGCTACCCATCTCCTGTCCCTTAGACAAATGAGTCCCATTTACTCATGTATGGGCCTCTGCTTGTCTGTGACACATTTTTAAGAGATCTACACATGGACAATGCCCACAACCTTCTGCTGATATTTCTTTTTTGAATACAGCTCTTAAGTCTAATATCATGTTGTTTCTATTTTATGGTATTCAAAGAACTTTTTGTTCATGAAATGATGTTCATAGATAAAAGGAGCCTGTTTAAAGTTCCTGGCAAACTAAAATGTTCACAGATGTATATCCATCCCTTATTAGAAAGAAGAAAATAAAAAGGGAGAAAGGAAGAAAGAAAAAACAAAACTTCGGGAATTACTAAGTTAAATAAAATGTATAGCATGGCCCCTGTCATTAAGAAATTCATTCTCTGTGGGGAAACCAAGCTGAAACAAGAAAGAATCAGTGGACAAGTAATGAAGCTGACGGGAATCAAAGTTCTAGACCAAAAAGGACAATGGCATTAGAAAAGCAAGTGACACCCAAGGCTCAAGACCTGAAATAATTTATTAGAAAAACCCAATCAGGAAAAAAATATATAAACACTTGAGGAAAACTCTTAGTTAGCATTCCTCTTCAACAACATAAAAGGTTTGACCTGCAAAATGATAAAGAGGAAGTAAGTCCCTGTTGTGGACTGAATATTGTGTTCCCCCCCAATTTATATGTTGAAACATAATCCCCAGTGTGATCGTGTTTGTAGTTGGGCATTTGGGATCTTATTAGATCATGACAGTGTAACTTTCATGATGGGATTCGTGCCCTTATAAAAGAGACCCCTGAGAGCTCCCTTGACCCTTCTACCATGTGAGGGCACAATGAGAGATTGGATGTTATGAACCAGGCAGAAAGCCCTCACCAGACTCAGAATCTGCCAGTGCCTTGATCTTGAACTTGCAGCCTCCAGAAATGTGAGATGTAAATGTTGTTGTGGCCTCTCTATGGTATTGTTATTATAGCAGTCCAAACGGACTAAGATAGTCTATTAGTCTGGGCATCAAGAGAATGTGAACCAAGTCAAGCTGAGACCAATTGCATGCTGCTTAACAAATTGCTTAACTTCTTAAAACTTAGTTTCTTTTTCTGTAAGATGGAGGAAGGTGCTGAACTAATCTACCTTAACAGCCTCTTCTAGCTCTAAGACCTCTTACTGTAATGATAATAATACTTTCTTTATTGAGTAAATATTATGCAGTATCACTCTCAATCCTCGTAACAGTGCTAAATAGTAGAGATTATGACCCCATTTCATTTATGAGATCAGGAGAGTCTGACCTGTCCAATACCTTGAAGTCAACTAAGTGGCAGTCCTGGGATTTGAACCTTCGTTTGCCCCTCTCTTTATTACATCAAGTTTCCTCCCACCAACCCACCAGTCTTGCAACCTTTACCCAAACCCAACTGTATAAAGAAAGGAATGGCTAAACTAGTTTTTAAAAGCCATATTTCATGGACTACCATAAGAATAACAGAAAAACTAAGGAACTACCAGCAAAGTCTTTTGTGAGCCAGAAAACACCTCAGCATGCAACAAGGTCTTCAACCACAGTGCACCAGATGGGAACTTTCCTTTGAGATGGATTTACATGTAAACCCTGTCAACATAAGGTGATGCTCAGACTTAACTCTGACTTGAAATTCCTACACTAATGCAATCATGAATGTTAGCTACAATAGGTCCATTTGTAGTAGGCAAAACAGAAATCCTGCCTAGCTTGTCTCCTCATTCTCTTTCACAGGCCTTACAAAGAAGAAAAATTTATCATGGCTAATATTGCTGGATTCGATTGTTGTCCATTTTTCTTCATCATTTAAAATGCCCATCCCCATCAGTCACCACAATGGCAGGAGAACCACGGGCCATCACAAATAGTGTGACATTGTAGGGATAATCTGCTGCCAAGGCAGGAGTGAAGAGACAAGTACAGGGCATTGGAGTCCAGGGCTCCACCTCAGCAAAGTCCTTGGAGGTAGGGAAGGGGGGGTGAAGCAGCCTGGGAGGGCTGGCGAATTTCCCAAGCCCGGTCCATTACTCCCCTCCCCTCCCCCTTCCACCTCCAGCACCAAACTGTAAAGTACTGGTGCCTGTTTTGTTTTTTGTTTTTTTTTGTGGGTTTTTTTTTGCCAATAGCATGACCTCACCTGCCTGGCTTCCCCCTCATCCTATCTCCGTCCCATTTATGGGGCTCTAGACTGGAGGTGGGGGGTAGTGTGGGCATGGAGCACAAAGCAGTGCCCAAGGGCTCCCTGGGACTTTCCTCTCAAAAACCAGAGCAAAAGCAACGTGGCTACTGGCGGTGCCAAAATGCCTCAGGGAGAACAGCAAACAAAGGAGGCCACGATTTTGATTAAAGCACTTCTCAGGTTTCTCTCAGCCTGTGGTCTGAGGTCAGCACCAGATCGCAACCTCCCAGACCTGGCAGAACTTAGATGGTCAGGAGGAGGTCTTGCCCTGAAAAGACCCTGCACTATCTCCTCCCTTCTGAGTGGCCCTTATAGCACTATCCCACCTCCTTTCCAGTGGTCAGAGATATATTAGTGCAGTTGTAAAGGCTTCACATAAGGGTTGCCACTGGCTAGTGAGAGAAGTCTCCCATCAAAAAAAGAAAAAAATCTTCTCCTAATGAATAATGCTGGCGGGGGGTGGGGGGTGGGGGGGTTGATGGTGTCTGTCTCTCTCTCTCTCTCTCTCTCTCTCTCTCTCTTTCTCTCTCAAGTTTAAACCACAGAGCATAGGCAGAAAAAAATAGCAACATGTCCCCATGTTGATGTTTTCCCTAATGTGAATCTGTGAAGAGTTCACAGTCATGGGTGGGGACAGATTGTCTCTATTTCCCAAACTAAGGACATTCGCAGAAGGTCAGCATTCACACACACTTCAGCCCTCTGTGGCACAAAGCGATTCCATTGTTGAACCTTTTCTCAGCATCCCGTTCTCACACCACCTGGAGTCCCCATTAAAACCTCGGCATTGTATCACCTCCTAATGGAAGTGAGACCCGTGGTTGACTAAGGAATGGAGTGAGAATCAAGCCTGGTTATGATTAGAAAGAGAGCCTGCTAGGAGCTCACAGATCCCGAGAGGCGGGGCCCAATCTGTGCCAGTGTGGGCAAGTCACCAAGAGGCCAACGAAAAGGTCCTCACTTGGAAATAAAATGCTAAGCTTTCCCAGAAAATAAATTAAACAAACACAGTGACCCCTTAGGTTTGATATCATTGCATTAATAGTAATAACAATAATAAAGCTGACACAGACTCACAACCTGTAATTTGTAATATTTAGCTCCATGTTTCATAGCTGCATAAAAGTTAAAGCATATTTTTCACTAATATCAACTACAAATTGGATTTCTTTTTCCACCTCTGACTGACCCCACCCTCCATTCATGATTAACTCTTCCCTTACTGCATTTGTGCAGGTGCTTCCTAATTCAGTGTTGAATCAAAAATCCAGGCTGTCCTTCCTGGAGGGCCCTTGAATCCCACTTAACCTGCCTGGTGTGATGGGCTCTGCAGGAGGGAAGCAATGAAGCAGAACAGGGACGATCACCGATTGAGAACTATCCTTCCAAATAATAGAAAGGCGGAAATTAGACAAAGTGCATTTGCCATCATCTCCCCCATCCCTGTCCAATTTTGCATAAGGAATCCACGGGAATTTGAAAAGTATACTCTCTTTGCATTTGCAGAATGACCTCTGTAGAGGTCACTGTTACTCCCAAGGCCTGTGTGACCCTGGCTGGGGCTTGCCATTCCAGACCAGCCACAGGCAGATGGCAGACTGCGCTGTGGAGGGTAAGGAAGGTCACCGGGTTGGCTGGGAGATTCTCTCAAGCAGTAGCTGTGTATTTTGGAACCAACCTGGAAACATTAACACAAAGGCCTGCCAATAAACTACATGGTGTTTGCATATCTTATATACACTGAAGGGATAGACAAATGCCTGGTGGGGAAAAAAGAAAGAAAGAAAAATGAACTCAGCTATTAAGCAGCTATAAAATGTTTTGCTCTCTTCTCTATTTCAAAAGCTTCCATAGCATAAATAGTGGTCAAAAGTTCAGTGAACTGTCTTGTAGTGCGGGGTTCCATTCAAATGGGGCTATTTTCTGAGAGTCTCCTGACACCATATCTAATTTCCAAAATGAATATGCTTTAATTTTCCTTCTTCATGCATTGTGCTTTTTCCTCATTTAAAACAGCAACAGCCTCTGGCAGTAAAGGACATCACATTTCTGTGTGAGATGAAGCTTTTTTCCCTGTATGCAGGGGAATGGCATGGGTCAGGGGAGAAAAAATATATGCAAAAAACAGCACACCCCACTGACCCCGGTATATTTTACATTACAATTTTGCCATTTCCAATATAGGTTCATTTTGCAATGGACCATATCAACCATATTTCAGGGTTTAAAAAAAAAGAGGGGGGAGTGGTAGGTGAGGCATTGTCTGCATACAGTATGTCCTAGTACAATACACCAATTGTCTGATTAGGGTACAGTGTCACCTACAGAGAACATAAGCAGACATACACAGCTCCAGCCGCACAGTGCAGAGCACATTTGCAAAATAGAGACCACGTGTAGATCCTGCCAATTAAAGGAAGCATTAGGGGACTTCTTTGTGAATGTAGCCAAGAACAGCTAACTATTTTTAATGACATGAATGTCATATTCAACATTGCTAGGCTCACTTAAAAGCACCAAAAATGTCCCACTGCCTTACTGAGAAAGGACTACAAATAGAAGCTGCATTTTAGTAATATGATTACATCTATCTACATTATATATTTAGAAATATATATACTAGTATAAATAAAATCTCAAAAGGATCTTGAATCAGTAATGTATTTAAGTCATCATTTTAGTAACTCAGGTATCTCTTAGAACTAGCAATTAAATAAGATAGTCTTAAATGTTGGTATGTGTACCAATTACTTAGCATAGAGATCTGTAAAGACGATGTATGGTATATCTTGTTAGGTCACACCCTATAATGAATATTCTTGCATTAAAGGGTTTTCTATTAGTAAAGTTTTAATTAGTCAATCAGTAAGTATTATTTGAGCAGATGAATGAGAGCTGTGGAATGGGTATACCTTCAAAATACAGTGGATGAAACCAAATGAATATGCTTGAAATCACTGGAAAATAAGTCTTGGAATTTTAAACACCAGGTAAATATTCGCTACTTGATATAAACTGACTTGTATTGGCAATAAAATGTGCAACGTTGATAAATCAGTGCTGTCTGGGGTAAGAGGCGGCACTCCATCTGCACATCGAGATGGACAAGACAATGGGGAAAGGGAACAATGGGGAAAGGAGGGTAATTTGGGCAAAAAGAAGAGCAAATGCAAAGACACAGAGGCCAGCAGCATATGTTTGATTCTCTTCACAGTGTCATGAGCTTATCCGTGCTTCAGTCACAATGCTCCTAAAAATAGCCTTCCTTTGCAGGGGTGTGGGGGTGGGAATCAGTGATCAGCATTATAGACTCGTTATAGACTAGAAATGTGGGCCCCATACATTCATAAAACAAAAGGGAGTGAATGGGAACTCACTTCACTGGGTCCATGTGCCCAGTACAGTGGTCATCTCATAGAATGCTCTCTACTCCCCTGTGAGCTCTGAGTTATTGCTCCATTTCACAGATGAGAAAACTTTAGCTCAGCGAGATGAGGTCACTAGCAAGTACTAGTGCTGAGCTCAGGCAGTCTAACTGGAGTCCAAGCAAGATGGGTAAACAAGGAAATATATCTCAAGAAAAGCCAGAGACTCTTCATTCAGAGACAAAAAAAATGATCATGTTGAAAAGCAAATGATAAAATTGGTGAACTTTGCTTTAGAAAAAGCCTTTGAAATCTGAACCTATTAAATAGATATAGTAGGGTTGGCAGTTCTCACCGTGGGGTTACTTTAGCCAGCAAGATATTCTAGTATACTTAAAATAGGATTCCATTTACAATGGGTTTTAGGGATGCTATAAAGAATAAAGGGAATTGTATGAAACCAAAGTCTTTTAAGTGGATGAGTTACAATATTACATGGCATCAATCTTGCTCAGCACTGTCCAAGAGAAGTATAATGGGAGCCACATATATAATTTTTAAATTTTTCTAATAGCCACATTTTAAAGAAAAGTAAACATGGGAAATTGATTTTAATAGTGTATTTCATTTAACCCAATATATTTAAATATTACCATTTTGATAATTAATCAATATAAAACACATTGAGATATTTTACTTTTTGGGGGGTAATAAGTCTTCAACATCTGGTATGTATTTTATATTTACAGTTCTTTTCATATGAGATTAGCTGCATTTCAAGGGCTCAGCAGCCACGTGTGACCAGTGGCTATTGTAATGGATGCCACTGGTCTAACTCTTTACATCCCCATCTTAAAGTTGCACTTGGCTCTTATTAAATCAGACCATTGGGAACCCATACTGGTACTTTAGATCCAGGAATAATCTGTACACATGTATTTAATTACATGTATTTAATTTCTTCCTAAGAACTGTCCTAACTGTACTTAGCTGCATGGAGGTAAGCACTGACAGACATATTTCGGTGGCCACAACTTTACAACAGGAAGATAGCCAGGTTTTTCTCTCTCTCTGGCCTTGTTGGCTAACATGGAGTATGACTGAATCTTGCACATGAAATCTCAAATATGAAGGCATTTACTTCTTTATTATTTTTAATGCTGCAACTTTTTTTAAAGTTTTGGAAATAATGATGCTAAGCAGAATGGTAAAGAGGAAGGTAAGTTCATTCCACCAGAAACTTAATCATTAAAAACTCTATACAATACATTACAAAAAATGAAATATGGCCATACAGGCTTTCTCTGAGATGAAATTGCAGATACTGACTGGGAAGAGAAAATTCCAGCATACAGATCAGGTAAAGAAGAGCGTTTTCCAAGTAAAGCTACTCCTTGCTTAGGAAAGATGTTTCAACTCAGTAGCTCCAAGGAAAATGTTGGCTAAAAGAGATTTCTTTAGTGATCAGCACTCAGAAATATTGTCACTGACCCTCTGTGAAGCCCCTCCTGCCTTCTGTTCACAGGCTTCCAGCCTTGAAAAGAGTTGTTAGCAAGTCGAGTTGTTCTCCTGCATTCAGTGATGCTGGGACCTAAGGATTCCCCAACAAGAAATGGATACCATGAGAGTCCTAAGGCTCAACTTCATCCCTTAGGGTTTTTCTAAGGGCTTCTGATATGGAGGGAATCTTGAATTCTAGAAGGCCTGCTAGCCAGGAAACATTCAGCTCTGTAGACCTTACACTTGATAGCCTCAAAGTTCTTTTAAATAAACGAATCAAGTTTAATATTCTCAGACAGGAATCATTCCTGGAGACAAACGAATGACACATTCCCCATACATTACCTAACAAATCATGAGGGAGGAAAAAAGTACAAATTGGTCCTGGCTGGTGTGGCTCAGTTGAGCATTGCCCCATGCACCAAGAGGTCTCTGATTTAATTCCCAGTCAGGGCAATGCCCGGGTTGTCGGCTGGATTCCCAGTAGGGGGAGTGCAGGAGGCAGCTGATGGATGTGACTCTCTTATCTCTCTCTCTCTCTCTCTCTCTCTCTCTCTCTCTCTCTCTCTCTCTCCCTCCCTCTCCCTCTCCCTTCCTGTCTCTTTAAAAAATCAATAAAAACATATTTTTTAAAAGTACAAGGTGTTCTGGCAAAGTAGATAGTGCTCTAGCACATGCAAGGGTATTGTTCCCCATTTCATCTGCCTATATTGTTAACTAAAAAACCCTACGTTCCAAAATCTCCCCAGTAACTTAAATAATTGAAGACTCTGGGGAACTGTTTAGTGGAAACAGTTCAACAATAAATAAAAGAACAATGAATGAAGGGTTAAATTTGATCACTTAAGCCAGGAATGTAAAGAAACTATATTAGAGAGAAAATATTGGAATTTGTCAAATGTAGAGTCCAGACCAGATACAGACATTGCAAAACGAAATCAGGCAGCAGACCTAAAATACTGCATTGCTGGATCTTTTCCCTGAGTACCTCAAGTCTGCATTCCCTTTACCCATGATGCCCTGTGATTTGCAATTTAAATTGTGGTATCTGTACCACATTTATCGCACCTATTGCTTATCTGAATATAAATCTATTTTAGAGCTGAGCACTAAGTTAGGAAGATTTGTTATAAATGTCTTATTTTAATATTTTATGCATGTACTATAATTTGATTCAAAGTGCTGTTTGTCTAAAATACATAACGATATGTGCTGTGATCGGGCTTCTGTTCTTCAGGAAATATATTTAAGGCAAAACAATTAACTCATCTGTGCATAACATACGCAGAGTCTGCTCGTGTTTTGAATCATTTTATTGTACATTCATCTTCCATCTCTTTTCTATGGAATCTTCTTATAAGCTGGAGTATAAGCATCTCATTTTTCCTAGATCAAGATGGAAATTCCTTTTGAATTTCTCCCTCAATCCCCCTTTCTATGGTTAAAAAAAAACACCTCTGAAATCAGCAGGTGTCCCCTTGTAGACATACCTATGATCAAAGGGCCCAAGAATCTGAATGTAGGGAAGGAAACAAATGTTTACTGAGCGTATTAGGCACTGCCCTAGAGTCTTCAAATACCATCTTAGTCCTCACACAAAAACTCAGAGGAAGCTGCTGCTGTAATCCCCATCTTGCAGATGGAGTCACTGAGGCTCAGGGGAGATACATAAATTACCAAAGACCCCTTAGAACAGCGGTTCTCAACCTGTGGGTCTCTACCCCTTTGGCGGTCGAACGACCCTTTCACAGGGGTCGCCTAAGATCATCCTGCATATCAGATATTTACATTACGATTCATAACAGTAGCAACATTACAGTTATGAAGTAGCAACGAAAATAATTTTATGGTTGAGTCACAACATGAGGAACTGTATTTAAAGAGCCAGAAGGTTGAGAACCACTGCCTTAGACAAATGGAGAGCCTCTTGCATTCCAAACCCTTGTTCGTTCCATACACCAGGCTGCTTCCAGTGCATTCTATTTTAATATAACTCAGTTCAAAATAGGATCGTTCAACATACAGGCTAAGTTTGGTGATACATCACTCAGTTCTGTTTTCTAGCTCATTGGGAACATCCTCCCATGTCTGGTGAGGGACTGAAGAAACTGCATTCCCCATATCTCCTGAGATGATGAGTAAACGTGGTTACATTAAAAATAGTTCAAAAGGTGTGCAAACAAACCAATAGAAAAGAGATAGAAAGACAGACCCGGTCTATTTACATTATGTGTATGCATTCACATTCCGAGGCAAAGGTTGACCTTGGGAGACATGAAATAGAGGGCACACCCTCTCTTCCCACGCCAGGTTCCCAAAAGCATTTTGTGAGCAAAACAGGTAAGTTAAGGAAAGGCTTCCCTGACAGCTCAAATGCCCCTATTATTATCCCTCACAGCACCAAGGTGTTTAGCCCTTGTCACTGTGGCAATTTTACATTTGTGGAACTATTTCATTAATGTCTGCTTCCCTGTAGATTCTATCTTTGTTTTTACTCCTTCTGTGGCATCCCACGTACCTAGCACATAATATATCCTCAACAATTATTTCTTAACTAAAGAACACATAAATAATTGAACGGATTGTGTGTTCTTATTGTTCATTTCCCAGGAATTTATCTCAGAGAAGAATTTAGGTCTATGACACCCATAGACCTAAATGTAAAACCCTCTTCTGTATCAGTCTTTGCCCTGTAACCTGCTCCCTGCCTTAGCCTGGAACCATCTGTAAGTCCCACTACCCAAACGTGGGGCCTGACACAATTACTCTGATTCATCCCTGTGGGAAAGTACTAATGCGTGTGTCCGTGTCGGTGTGCCACATCTGTGTGTGCACATACATGCACACATGCATGCACAAAGGTGGGCTCTCGGGGCAGGGAGTGCATCACAGCTGGCTTTCCCTTACCGGTTGCATGTTCAATCCTGCTTCTCAGATGGGAACAGAGGTTGCCTAAGGGCAGGGAGTGTCCATCTTTGTATCCTCAGCTCTCTGTGTAGGGCTTGCACATCACAAGGTCTCCACTAAGAGATCATTTGAACCAGGTCCCTGGAAGGGGGTGCTCAGAGAAGACGCCTGAAATAACGCAGTAGGGGTGGGCAGTGCAGCCTTCGCACAAACTTCAAGCCAAAGCAGAAATAGCCTCAGCACCTCCATGGCTTTTATCCTGGGATCTCTCAGTTTCTCTCTCATACCTCCTGCCACTCAGACCAGAAGCTTATGAGTCTGGCAGGAGAGATTCAAGTTCCTACCATTTGCCAAAATCTGCAGTCAGCCCACACTCTTCCCCCTCCATCCCTGCCATGCCTCCCTGGCAAGGAATGGTGGGGTACCAGATTCATTGGTCTGCAAAGCCTTATGTTCACCAGTAAGAAAATGCATCTGCTCAGCCAAAATCCATGTGAATACTGACGTTTTATCTTAATTGTCAGTTAATTTTCTTCAAAATGCATTTGCTAATACCTTTGGCAAGAGCCTGCGCTTTTGCTAATTCAACTGAATTCAGTGAGCCATATACCGAATTCCTACTATGTGCATAGCATCACGCCAAATATCATGGAAGACCCGCAAAAAGCCCAGATTAGTGTCTACCTTCAAGGAGTTCATGGTCTGGTAGGGAAGACAGAGGTGTATGCAAATAACTATCGCACAGGTACTTGTCCTTTTGGGGTCCCAGGCTAATAAAGTAGAATTTGTGTATTAGGTCTTTTCTGTCAAGGAAATTGCTTAAAGTGGCCTCATTGACAATTCTAAAAATGTCTACAGAGGGAGACTTAGGGATGAGAATGTATTTGGAAAGGACAAAAGGATTGACATAGCACTTACATAGCTATTTATGTAAATGTGAAAAAAACACCCACAAGTCAGTTGTGCATGTCAAAGATTCAGGAGGCTCCTTGGAAGTTTGGCATGAGGAGGGGATGACCCTTAGCACTAGCAGAATAAACTTTTAAAAACCCTAATTCTACTCGTTCTTTTTTCTCTCCTGGAAATCATCACAATCTATAACGACCTTGTTTATTTATATTTACGTGATGATCTGGCCTCCTCCCAAGAACGTAAGTAGAGACCCCACCCCTCTGCCTTGCTTACTGCTGTATCTCCACAAAGCAGGGTCTGAGCAGTACTTGTCGAAAAAGTATGAGCATCAGAGAGTATTGAGCTCCATTAGAAGAAAAATGCATGCTGGTCTCAGACTTTGTTCAAGTCTACAAAGAGAAGTAGATATAGACCTTCTTGTTTGGGATAAAAAGGGACTGAGGAAAGAGTATCACCACATTGCCTGAAGTAATTAATTCATGATATGTCATTTGTGATGGACAGTTGGGGGGAGTTGAGGTGATTGCACTTCTTTATTATGATACTTAAGTGCCTTTGAATGAAAAGTGCACAGTGAGAAATAACTAAAAATATCATCACCAAAGGACCCATTTGGATGTGAAGGTCAGCAGCCCTGGAGAAACCCCCTAATCAGTCAACACTCGCCTTCTGGAGAAGTAGCCCTTGGTGCTCCTGGTCTCACTTCTCCATCCAAAGGCTTACATATCAGTGTGCTTTTAGTATTTGTTTGACTTAAAAAAAATAAAAACCCTGAAGAGGAGAAAATTCCTGCTGAGACCATTTGTCTGGCATCCTGGGAAAGAATTAAGAGAACTGTTCATCTATTTTGTGACAGAATTTTCCATGCTCAATAAGTTCTGTTGCTTTGTAATTGCATGGTGTATTCCCACTCCAATGTTCTAGATCCCTCTTTGTTTTTACAATTATGGGTCTGGTACCCTGTGTGAGGCTTATTCTGGGTATTCAATGATCTTGAAGGCATAGAACAGCAATCTCTCTACTTCCTATCATAAGTATTAGACGGGATGTCTACCTCTGGAAATTAACTCTGCAGTTTTAATAGGAAGTGATAATGAGAACCAAACACACACACACACACACACACACACACACACACACACACTTATTTTCTCCAACTTGGATCTCCATCAAAATAGTTGGAAAGCTTAAAACTGAATAGCAAATCATTTCTAAAAAAGCAATTGGGTAATGATAGTTAATTCCTCTTTCATACTAATTATTTACATATGGCTTATTCATTACAAGTCTGTATTCAGGCTAGAACTTGATACTAGAAGAAAGAGGCAGAAGATTAAAGCCCATTTTGGTAAAGAGAGAAACACTCTCTCCCAGATCCAGACAGAAGCCCAAAACCCAGGCAGTCACTGCATTCATAAATGCTGATGATTACAAGGTGACGGTAGGTAGCTTTGTCCATTAAATCAGAAAGTTGTGCAAAAAGATCTTGCACACTGCCTAGTAGGAGGTAGGCTCATTAATTTGTTCCAATATCCACTATCCAAATCCATTCCTATTAGAAAATTAAACCTTTGATAATTTTCATGTTATATTTATAAAGGCTGAAAAACTATCTTATTAGAAGTGGTCCACATTGCCCTGGCCAGTGTGACTCACTTGGTTGGACATCATCCCATGCACCAAAAAGTTGTGGGTTCAATTCCAAGTCAGGGTACATGCTCAGGTTGCTGAATTGCATCCTCGGTGGAGGGCATGCCGAAGGCAGCTGATCAATATTTTGCTATCACATTGATGTTTCTCTCTCTCTCTCTCTCCACCTCTCTCTAAAAATCAATAAAAAACATTTTTAAAAAAGAAGTGGTTCATATTTATCTGCCACATATATATTAGAAGTGGTCCATATTTATCCAGAGTTGATACAGTACATATCTACACTTACACCAATGCCTGTCTTGGGGCACACTTTTCCATCAACGATCCACCCTGGTCCATCATCACTGGCCAAAGCAGAGGAAGGGAAGGTATCAAGGCCATATGGGAATCTTATACTCCGAGATCACTGGCAGTTGCCGACTAAAATCATTTTGTTCTAAGGAACACACTTCACCGAACCTACAACGGACCTCCTAATTTTACTCTTTATTTATTTCCTTCATAGAAGTCCTCTCAGTCTATAATTACCATGTTTATTTATACTTACTTGTTCATCTGTCTACTTCAGTACAAAGTAATCACCATGTGTGTAGCAATCTTATCAGTACACTAGACCTACAAATAATTGCTCATTCCTTTATCTCTACCACCCCTTCATTCTTAAGACTTTGAATATAGATAATAACATTTCCCTCACTGACCACTTTTTCTGTTTTATTTTAATTCTATTGCATGCTGTGTTTTTACTCATCCGCAGAAAACTTCACTTCCTACTCACACATGGAACCTTAGACCCTCTGCACCCTAATTGGTTGCAAAGAGCAGACACACTTTCCTAGTAGTGGGAAGTCAAGAGAAAGGGAAGTTAGTTGTAGGAACATAAAGAGGTCTCTTGGGATTTGGAAAAACTGCAGAGCCAATCATGAGAGCTGAGGAAACACAGAAAAACAGGCAGCCTCAGAGATTCTTCCACAGCGTGCTGCTGCTTTTCTCTTTGTTCCATTGTTTTATTGTCACTTTAATTTGTTCATAACTGCCGAGGTCATATTTAACCCTACCCTCCTCTCCATTTTCTAGTCTTTAAATTTGGGCACCTACTGGCAATCAACAAGGGCACCTCAGTACCCAATCATAGAATTGCGGAGAACAGAATCAGATTGGCTCAACCTGGGCTTTCTTAGGGGTGTGCCAAGACATTATCACTGACATGGCCATCTGGAGCCAGAGGTCCACCAACAGAGGCCCATCCTTGTTCTGTTTTCATTGGCAAAGGCCAGTAGGGAAGGGAATCGATCAGGGTCACATGAGGAGCAAGGGCTGCAGAAGGGCCCAGAGGAAGGCAGGGTGCAGGCAGTGCACAAACAGGGCAGGGCACTGCCAAGTTCCCAGTAGCCAGGGTGTGATTAATAAGTATCTCAGAACATATTCTATGTAGCTCAGATGATGCAGTTCACTCTTGTTTCCCATCTACATGTAAAAAAACATAATGATTATAGATATAAATATACCTTTCACAACAGGTTCTGCAACATATGTGATAGTATATCCTCTTCCCATCCTTTTGGCATGTGTACTGGATAATAGCAAATATGTTGCTTGTACTGATGAAGATAATAATAATAATAACAATAATATAACAGCTAATCATATGATGCTTAGTATATGTCAAGCAGTGCTCTAAGCTCTTTACATCTATTTAATTCTCACAAAATCCCCATGAGGTAGGCACGATTATTAATCCAATTTTGATGTGAATAATTTTAATGACAGAGAGCTGAGCTACCATAGAGAGAGCAAATGGTGGGGCCAGATATGAATATAGCTCACTTTCAATACTAAAAAAAAGTAACTGATAACATAAAATGTTATTTGATTCTAAATCCCCGTTTGATATAAGAAGCTTCAATAGTGCCATGTTTTGATGACAGCTAATAAATAAGTGCCAACTTTGTGCCTTGCCAAAGAATAGGTTATATGCAGCTTTATTTTTTGCCTTGCATTTATTTGCCAGTTGCTATTTAGAATTCAAAGTGGGAGGGGGGTGCCCCTCTACAAAAATGCAGCAACGCCAAAAGAATTCTCTTCTCCTAGCTCTTAGACAGTCAAGGACTGAGAGAGAAAAGATGCCAGTGCCCCACCACTGCCTTTCAATGTCAAGGGGAGAACACTGACCAGTCTCACCCCAGCAGATTTCCCTATTCTGCCTTCCTCGCTTACATTTTCAGAGATTCTTCAGTTCACCCTCTTGGTAAACAAAAACAGATTTCTGGGGGAAAAATAGCATAACAACTTTATCTCCCCCCACCCCCCACCCCCGAAAGCGCTTTCACAGCAGATGGAACTCAGCATGTTATCGCTCAAATCTTTAGCAAACCTGAAATACGAACAGTCCCTTCTATCAAGGGCCATGCATCGTCCCATTCTGTGTCTCCCTAACTGACACTTTGAACCAGTGTACACTTCCTTAATCTGGCCCCATTATCAGCCTAATAACACCTCCCGATATTCGTAAATGCCTAGCGAGACTTCTAGCTATTTTGTGCAAGGAAGAAATATCCAGCTCAATTGAGAAGATTACCACATCACCACATACATCAGTGACAGGCTCTGTGCTATTACAGTTGATTTTTGTTGACAGTTGGCTGTAGGCAGTTGTGTTTCAAATGCCTTTTTTCACTGGGAAATTAAACAAAATCCCATGCAAAATGCAGCCCTCCAGTTCAAAAACTGTAAATCCCAAATTAGCATTTCATACTTTAAAAGGTAGCACAGCACAATTTTCCATTGAAAGGTCTGCATAGTTGACACAAATGGGTGCTTCCGACATGACACTAATGCTACTGGTGCCTTTTAAGAAAGCCACCTTTCCAGATAGCATCTGTGCTCTCTCAATAATCTGCATATACGACAGTTCTCTCCGATGGAAGAATAACAGGGAGAAAGAGAAAGAAAAAAAACAAAACATCTGACTTCCTGCTTTAAGTAAATTAGGTCCCCAGAAATTTCCAAATAGGTTAAATTAAAAAGAGATCGGTTCATTTAACCTTTTAAAAAAGAATAAAAGAAACTTGGGCATCAAAAGGTTAAAAGTCACTTCTTCCACTAAACAATATGAAAAGGTAGTTCTATAACCTAGAAAACCCATGTCTAGGACAGTCCTGCTATAGGAACCTTTCACCTTTACTTTGAAACAGATAAGAACCCGATTTAACAAAATTGATATTGTGTGAGGGGAAGTCATGAGACTGACATTGAATAGGGCCATTTGATTTTTTAAGACTGGAAATCTATTTTCCCTCTTACCCAGGAGACTGTTCAGTGTGAAAGAGTTTTAAACAGGGCCATTTCTTCATGAAGAACAATTGCTATAACAGAGAGAGAGAGAGAGAGAGAGAGAGAGAGAGAGAGAGAGAGAGAGAATGTTGTTAGTTGGTTATCCAGGACACAAATAGATTTAGAGAAAGAAAAGGAATGTTTATTTCTGGACTCTGGCATAAGCATAAAACACTAGCCAGGTAACTTCAGGACAGTTCTTCTGCAAACATCTCAGCAACAGCACTTGACTCTTGGCCATATAAAGTCACGTGTCCAGTGGTCAGAACTATTTTGCTAAAGCCAAATGGGATGAGCAGTCTTGACCTGTCCCTGAGCCATGTTTAAAATATAAGTAGAACCCATTATTGCACTCCTAAAAATAAGAGTTTATATCCCATAAGTTTACATGGTCCAAGGAAAACTGCCAACTCACTTCTGAATGGTAAATATGTAAAAAATAAATACTGGAGCCCATTTAGCTTCGTAATGCTAAAAGCACAGGGCCAACCTCATGTGAAAAAAATGGAAAACTTGCTCCATCAAAGCTTCTGCAAATCCTGAACTATTTCCTGGGATGCTTGTGGATCAAATGTCCCAATTTCATTCCAATTTTGTAATTCCTGGTTAACCATTATCTGAAAGTTACTAACTACCAGCCTGTGGCTTCTGATAAACCCTTGCTTCCACAAAAATTTAGTGCTGAAAAGATGTACTTAAATAAATGTCCTGGCTCTGCCTTCTCCTTCATTCCAAACATATTGTTTATCTCCCCAGGAAGGAACTCAATCCCAAGAAGGTGCATTCAAGAAAAGACAATCATACAAACTAAACACGGTGACAGAACAGGGATCTGTGGTTGCCTAGGACTGTGATGAAATGGAAAGTGACTGCAAAGAGGTATGAGATATTTTGCGGAAGTGGTTGGAGATGCCCTGCAGCTTGAGTGTGGTGGTGGCTACAGGGATTTTACCTGGGTACAGTTTATTGTATATACAGTATACTAGTACTTCCATCAAGTTGATTCAAAACGAAAAAAAGTCAAGACAGAAGTGTCCTACTCTCATGAAACAGAATTTCATACAGAAGCTGGACACTTCAGGAGTCCACCTCCATATCAACTACTTAACAAGGAAAATGTAAACATTGTTGTTTGTCTTCTGAAATGGATAATAAGCAAAGCCTAAATGACATTCCTGTCCAAGTGAGGACGAGAAATACCCAGCAAAATAGGGGTAATATCACAACTCTGTAAGACACTAACTCTGGATATGTTTCTCTATCGGGGAAAAATATTTTTTAAAGCCTTATTTTTTTTTTTTTAAGAAAAACAAAATGCCCAGTCTTCCAGAGAATTATTAAGAGACTAGAGGCCCAGTGCATGAAATCCGTGCACAGCTAGGGTCCCTAGGCCTGGCTGGTGATCAGGGCCAATCTATGGGGCAACCAGCAGGGCAATTGGGGGTCCCCGCTGGCACCTGCCTTGGCCAGCCTGGTGCCACCCACTTGCCGGTCCTGCCCCCTACCACCACCAGTCGCCTCCCTCTGTGGGGCGACTGGTAGGGCAATTGGGGGGTCCCCACTGGCACCTGCCTTGGCTGGCCTGGGGCCTGCGGGATGGGGGAAGCTCCTGCATTAAGCATCTGCCCCCTGGTGGTCAGTGCATGTCATAGCAACCGGTTGTTCCAACAGTAGTTCCGCCGTTCGGTCAATTTGCATATTCGGCTTTTATTATATAGGATGCACCCTTTATGTTAATTTAGGAACATTTCCCAAAGTTCTTAAAAACATCACCTTAATACTTCTTTACTTATTTCTCAAAGACACAAATATTTGTGTACAATTCTGAAAACCGTCATTTGCAGGACAGAGGTTATGTTCATGAATAAAAGTTTCACTTCCCAAAGACAATAAAGGTGGTTCAGTAGGATATTTTTTCTCCATTGCCAGTCAACAATGGCTTGATGAACACAAGAGGAGATACAGTCAGAGGAGTAGAAAGGGGTGCAGTAAGAGTTTGGTATCACACACAAAAAATTATAAATTATAAAACAAATTTGAAATAACTGTTCACCCTCAAAAAGGGTCAGAAGGATTCTGTACTCTATAAAAGCTGGTATAGACCAAAAATATGCTTTAAATATAAATCTCCTAGCCACTTAAAACATTATTTAATTTTAAATTGTTTAGAAAACACTTTTCAAAAATATTTTAAGCATAAAGTAAGATATATATTTGATTGTAAAGAGGTATTAATGTATACCCAAGAATGCATAATATGCCTTCATTTTTTAGAAATAAGCAGCAGATATCACCCAGTTGCTCTAATTTTTGCTTCTGTGACAATCCTAATGAGGCAGGCAATGGGAAAGGCAGATTGCCCCATTTTTGGAGGGGAAGTTGAGTGCAGAAAGCTTAAGTGATTCTCCTGGAGTTATTCACCAATTTAGTAGAAATGGCCCAATAACTGATTTCATTCTTCCAAATATAGTACCTTTTCAATAGAAAACTATATTTGAAAAATACCATATTGCACATTGTCTTTTACTATTTTCAATGAGCTTTTCATACATTCTCCATTCAACTCATTTATTTACTCAATAAAAAAAAAACATTAAGAATATACTAAACACAGCTTCCCAGATAAATAGCATATGACTCCTATCTTTAAGAGTCTTGGATTGTGGTTGGGGTATCAGACACATAAACCCTTTTAACCAACTTAACAGAGTGCAATGATATAAGTAGGCATAAGGTTTTAAGATAACACACAGGAGACCTATTTAAGACAGGATGAGGTTGGGAGATGAAATTAGAGCAGAATTTTTGAAAGACATGACATCTGAGCTGAGTCACAAAGATCTTGTTAAAGTTAACCAGGAGAAGGAAAAAGTGTGGGTGGGGTGGGGGGAAAAAGTAAGTGAGGGTAAAACTTATCAAATCCTAACATTGGAAAGGAACTCGGGGAAACAGAGTATTTACATTTGACTAATAAAAAAATAAAGACACAAGAATGTGAAGCAACATACACAAGCTCTGCTAGTTGATTGCAGTTACTTATTCTGGCTTCTACTTAGCTCTTTTTCCATTATTCCCCATTGTCAATTCAGGTGAAAATGGTAATTAAATGTTTCTTATTTCATGGAAAGATGGCTGGGTATTGGTCACTCTTTGTCATTAAAAATATGTAATTCTTATATGTAATATAAGAATAATGATTGCTGAAAAGATTAATTTATAGTTGGGAGCATCAGCATGCACATCATTTGCATAACACTTTTTTTTTCTCATATGGTTTCCTACTTATCATTTTGAAATAACCCAGGGATTACAAAGTGAAGTTCTTGTTTCCATAGAGCAAATTGTTGTGTGAGTATGTGTGTTGGGGGGGGGGAGGGGGAGGGGGAAGCTAAGAGAAAAAATGCAATTTGACAAAATCACATGGTGAGAGGTAGAGTGCAGGTTTGACTCCAAGTTTTCTTAGTCCCAGTCCAAGATCTTCCCACTCTACCCCCAAGTACCTCTGAGAAGCAAGCAAAGGAAGATTTTTAATATTTTTACCTTAGTATGTCAGTACACATTATTTATTATTAACTAGAGCTAGAGGCCTGGTGCACAAAATTCGTGCATGGGTGGGGTCCCTAGGCCTGGCCAGTGATCAGGACCTATCAGGGCCATCTCTCCCAGTCCCGATCAGGGTCAGACTGGTAGGGGCCTGCCGGACGGGGGGAGGGACTACAGGAAGTTTGCTGGCCCGGGGGTGGGACCAGAGGAGGTTGTCTGTCCATGGGAGGTTGGCTGTGGGAGTGCACTGATCACCAGGGGGCAGCTTCTGCATTGAGCATCTTCCCCCTGGTGGTCAGTACATGTCATAGTGACTGGTTGACCGGTCGTTCCAGTTGTTTGGTCGTAACGGTTGCTTAGGCTTTTATGTATATAGATATAATAGGTACATATTATTCCTTACCTTAAGAATCAGAAATGTTAATATTGTGGGAGGGTGAGGGAGTTATATAGTGGTAAAGAGACTTCGAGACTCAGAATTCTCAAACAGAAGCCACCAGTGCTCATGCAGAGCCACATCCTTGTAATGGCCCAGGTAAAACATGCAGAAAGGTAAAATATATTTCTGATTTTAGAAAATAATAGCTTTTATCCAAACTCATTCTAAACCTGCATATTCAGTGGCTCCCCTTTTAACACACAGAGGGAAAAACACCCGTGGCTTATTTTGGTGCCATAAATTTGAAGGAAGAAACAATGCGCTATGTTATTTTTCACTCACCCAGTGAAATTCAAGTTCCCTTTGACACTGATGCTATTCCCAATTCAACATTGCTAAATTTTAACTATCCTCCCTTTCAATTAGCTGGCTTTCTGTTTGCTTACTTTGTCCATGGTTATAGCCTTCCCTCATGGACCTGAGATCACTGTTTTCCTTTCTCTTTATGCTCTCTGAGCATCAAGTATCATGGGGCATGCGTGTAATTGTCATTCAGTGTGAAAAAGCCAGCTGGAGGTACCACAATCATGTCAATATACCAGTCAGCAAGAAAACTTCCAAGCTGATTGTTTTCTATCTAGATATAATAATATATGGATTGAAAACATCTGATTTATATTGTCATGTTTTTGATACTTTTATGCAATCAATGAATAAAAATATGTATAATACAAATATTATATATTTATGTCTATAAGTATATGTACATAAAATTATACCTAAGAAAATAAAATCCATCTTATTTATAAAACATATGCAAAATCAAAAACTGTTTAATTATTATAAGAGGTGGAATCTTAGGGCTCCGAGAGACTGGGAGAGGTGATCTAGATCACAGCAGGTGAATGAAAAAACTGCAGTGAAATCCATCCTGTGAAGACTGAAAGCTTCCTCTAAGATCAGGAATAAGACAAAGATGCCCACTTTCATGATCCTATACAGAAAATCCCAAAGAATCCACAAGAAGACTATTAGGTCTAATAGATGAATTCAGCAGAGTTATAGAGCACAAGATCAATACACAATATTTATTTGTGCTCTAATATACCTGCAATAAACAATATTAATAAAATAGGAATACATCTAACAAAAAATGAAATATTTGTACATTGAAAACTATAAATCATTGATGAAAGAAATTAAAGAAGACTTGAAAAAAAAGACATACAATGGTCAAGAATAGGAAGAAGGAAGACTTATTACTGTTAAAATGGCAATAATGCTCAAAGCAATATATAAATTAAAGGCAATCCCTACCAAAATTATAACAGCCTATTTTGCAGAAATAGAAAAACTGATACCCCAAACTCATATGGAAGTGCACGGGGCCCTAAATGGCCAAAATAATCTTAAAAAAGAACAAAATCTGTGGACTCACATTTCCTGATTTTGAAACTTACTACAAAGCTACAGTAACCAAAGCAGTTTGATGCTGGCATAAGGTAGACATATACACCAATGGAATTGAATTTAGAGTCCAGAAATAAACCGATACATCTGTAGCCATTAACTTTCAATAAGGGTACCAAATCGATTCAAAAGAAAAAGTCTTCAACAATAGTTTTGGTATAACTGAATTTCTACATGCAAAGGAATGAAGTTGGATCCCCTACTTCACATTATATATAAAAGTTAACTTAAAATGGATCAATCTAAATATGAGAGCTAAAAACATAAAACAGGAGAAAACATGAAGGTAATCTTCATGACCTGTGATTCAGCAATGAATTCTTAGCTATAAAATAAAAAACAAACAAACAAAAAATAAATAAACAAGACTTCACAAAAATTTATAACTTTTGTTAATCCAAGGGAATTTTTAAGAAACAATAAAGCCAACTCACAGAATGGGAGAAAATATTTGAAAATCTTACACCTGATAAGGGTTTAATATCCAGAATATATAACTCCTACAACTCAACAACAAAAAGACAAAGAGCCCAATTTCAAAATTGTCAACGGACTTTATAAACACCTCTCCAAAGATGATTTACAAATGGCCAATTATGTGGAAAGATATTCATCATCATCAATCACTATAAAAATGCAAATGAAAATCACAATAAGATACCACCTCACACATATTAGAATGGCTATAATTTAAAAACCAGAAAATAACAAGTGCTGGCAAGGAAATAGAGAAATTGGAACTCTCATACATTGCTTATGAAAATGTAAAATGGTTCAGCTGCTGTAGGAAACAAATTGGCGGTTCCTCAAAAAGCTAAACATAAAATTACCATATGACCTAGCAATTCCACTCCTAGGAATATACCCCCTAAAAAAACAAAATAGGGACTAAAACAAATACTTGTGAGTCAATATGTATTCAAGCATGATTTATAATAACCTAAAGGTAGGAACAACCAAAGTGTCCATCAATGGGTGAAGGAATTAACAAAATGTGATATATACTCACTATGGAATATTATTCAATCATAAAAGGGAATGAAGCTGGGATACCAACTACAAAATAGATGAAAACATACCAAGTGAAATAAGCCAGAGACAAAAAAAGAACACCACAAGTATTTTATGATTTCACTTATATTAAATATATCTAGAATAGGCAAATTCATAAAGATAGCAAAGATCAGATGTTATCAGATATTGGGGGTGGGGAAAATGAGAAGTTGTTCCTTCATGGTTACGGAGATTCTGTTTGGATTGAGGAAAAAAAGTGGAAATACATAGTGGTAAATGGTTGCACAACATGTGAACATAATGCTAATGAATTGTACACCTCAAAAAATGGCTAAAATGGAAAATTTTGGCATATACATTTTACCACAATAAGAAAACTTTTACATAGGGTGAGAGCTAAGGAAGCTGTTCAATCTTTCTGAATACTTCACCTTGATTTTTGTTGTGTACCACTGTAAGGTTAATAGTGCCTCTTTGACATATGCAAAAATCCAAATCTAGCAAAGTTCTCCTTGAGACAGCACAAAAAAAGCAATAAAAAAAGAAGCTGACAGATGGATATATAAATACTGTTTGCATTCAGAAATGCAGTGATTAATCCACAAAGCAATACAGAAAAAAATGAAATTAACTTATGAATACAATTTTACATGGGCTTTCATGCTCTTCACCACATGTTTCCTTCTAATATTTTCACGATTTTTTTCTCCTCTCCTTGTTTATTCTTCGCTATGGAGTTAAAATGTTAAATATGGCATCAATACTACTTTGTTGCTTAGAAGCAATCTTTCAATGAACTCCAGCAAGACTCTCTTTCTTGTCTTATTTGAAGCCTACCACTGCTAAAATGTCTCCTGCTTTCTCGTCTTCTGTGGGCACCTCTTCTTCTGGGTTTTGCCATCTGTTCAACATCTGATCTTTGTCTACTCCAAGCTACTCCTAATTAACTCTGCACTTTCTAAGTAAATAGCTCAGCACAAAGCAGCCTGAGTTAAAAACAATGTCAATTTGCTGTAAAAGCTAACATAAGCTAAATAAAGTTACATCATTCCATAAAACCATCGTTAGGAATATAGTATAATGGATTGTTTTCAGTCTACATAAGAATAGTGAGGTAAGAGAATCATCTATGTGTCTTTGGTTCAGGCTCCAAATGAATTTTGCACTCCAAATATCCTTGATATTTAGTGAACAGCTTTTGGGGGAGACAGAGATATTTAAGACAGGGAGTTGATAGTGGAATAGAAAGAAAGAGAAGGAATGTAAGAGACATTGGTGAAGGAAAACTAACAATACCTAAGATTTGATTAAATGTGGGAAATATGGAAGACAGGGAATTCAAAGAAGACACCAAGACTTCAGAGACCAGGAGAACAGTGTGCTGGTGAAAGAAGCCAGTTGGTTTGGGCATAAGAATAGGTTGGAGAAAAGGGGAGTTTGAGGTTCTGATGAATAGAACCTTAAATGGGAGACCTGTCAAGTAGATTCAAGAAATGAATCTCAGGAGAGGAGACAGAGCAAGAGTAAGCAAGAGATGAATAAAGGAACTACCAAAACAATAAAGAGTGGAAGGAACGGGAATGCAAGGGAAGCCTAGATTTCACTGAAGCAAGCAGTGAGAGATTCATGTGTAGACTAAAGGGAGGATGATGGAGCATTTGCTTATGGGAAAGATAGGTTCTTTTCTTAAAAAAAATATATATGTATATATATACATATATTTTATTGATTCTTTACAGAAAGGAAGGGAGAGGAATAGAGAGTTAGAAACATCGATGAGAGAGAAACATCAATCAGCTGTCTCCTGCACACTCCCCACTGGGTATATGCCCGCAACCAAGGTACATGCCCTTGACCGGAATCGAACCTGGGACCCCTGAGTCCGCAGGCCGACGCCCTATCCACTAAGCCAAACCGGTTAGGGTGAAAGGTAGGTTCTAAGGGACAGGCAGAGGGTGGGACAGGGGAGTAAGCCAGGCTGGGTAGAGAACTGTGGGGATACAATGAGATAGACATGGCCTGTACACGGGAGGGGAAGCTGCGGCTGTCTCATTTAGCAGCAGGACTCTCCCAAGCTGAGTGAAATGCCACTGAAGATATGGAATTCAGTAAAGGAAAGGCTATCTGGCTCCTGATTGGCAAATGATACTTGCCACCTCTTCCCCTCACTCAGGAGACGAATGTGTGGTGCTGAAAGGGACAGATTTTGTTTTCTCTCCTGTTGGCTGCCGGCATGGGGCCCAGCGAAAGCAGAGTCACACAAGTGCAAACTTGCTGCTTTTTAAGCAATGAGCTGGCAGGAAAAGAGATCCTGTCTTTATCATGTATTTATTTATTTATAATTTGTATAGCATCCATATCCAAGTGAATTTGAGGCAGTCTGCAATAAAAACACATGTACACATGTCACAAGATACTTAAAATAAAGGTCAGAGAGAGCCTAGAAAGAGGAGAATAAATCAGGTTGTATCATGTTCCTCTGCAGGAAAAGTAGCCAGGTAGAGGAGACAGCCTGAAGACAGGACGAATAAGGCAGCTGTCATTTTTCTAGGGGGCGCTCTCCCACTGCTGTTTTAGTCCATAGCAACCACATGGGAAACGCTTTCATCTGGGCATATGTCCAAAGCAAAGGTCCCAAGCCCTCAGGGAGAGCGGGGTAGGGTCTGGTGGTCCCGCTGTCCACAGCCCAGGAGAGAACACTGCTAGCGGGGAGGGGATGGTGAACAGCTATCCTGCAATCAGCAGGGGCAGGGGGGGGATGATCCACAAAGAGACATATCAAATGAGACTCTTGAATGTCAAAGTCAGTGTAAGCTAAAGGCAAAAGGTCTAGACCCCAGGGCCTTGGAATCAGCTCCATCTCACGGCTTCCTTTTCACACAGCCTCTTCTTCACATGCATAGAAACCTCACCGAGGCTGATTTCCAGGTCTGCACAAAAGACCATTGAGTGCCATCCAAGAAGTCCTCACTCTCCAAGAATCCTAATGGAGCAGCCCCACAGTGACCACACACAGGGCAGGCACAATGACCAAGTGGAAAGCACAGAGGGCTGCCATCCAGTCCTGATGGGTGTCTGTAACCTCACTTTGTGCTCCCATACAATGCAACATTCTTTTGATGTAGGACAGGGCGCTGCTCTAAGAAATTTCAGAGAGAGCCCTTCTCTTCTCACACTCCACACCCCTGCCAGAGTCCAGCTGCCACAATCAAAGCTGACCACAGCTAGAACATTTGCTCGCAGGCCAGGCAGACTTGGGAGCGGCAGGTGAGGGCTAACATTGATACCTTCTGTAGCACAGACACACTCTCCATCCTTAGCTGTGGTCACAGTTTGGATTTTTTTACAATGGGTGATGCAAATGGGGTGAAGGTCTCACTTAAAGGGTCTTGAATCTTCTGCTCGTAATATACAGAAGCAGATATGTTTATTCAGGAGGGAAAATAATAATAATAATAATCATCATCATCATCATCATCATCATCCAAAAATAGGAAAGTGCATAGAGTACTGACACCAGAGGAGATGAAAGTATAACGACACACATTAGAAGCTATGGCCTTGGGCAGGTTCTTACCAATTTAGTTCTCTTCCTGTCTGGTTGAAAGGATCGGTCCTCTCTTTTGAGCCTGGCACGGCTGAGGCCCCCGGAGGGGTTAGAAGTGCTCTAGGACAATGATATCTCTGGGAAATGCAAAGACCTAGGTGCCGCTAGCAGAGGGAAGAGTCAACTTTCCACTCATTTGTGCTTTTCCTAGCTGGCCTCTCCTGTGACGGAAGGAATGAATCACAGGGATTGTGAGAACGGTTAGGTTGCACCACACTCACCAGCAGTATGGACCACAGCTGGGGCCATTCATGCCACTCTGCCTGTGAACTCTCCAGGCCAAAGAGTTGGTAAGGTAAGGTATCATAGTGTCTCTATGAAAGGGGCTAGTTTTCAAGCCTTATGTGTCCAAGATTTACCATATTTCTCTGGTAGACGGAGCATGACACTAATTCCTAGTTCTCACAAGGAGATGAAAATGGAGGAAAGAAGTTACAATCTCAGGTGTTGAGGAACTCACCCACTGAGCTATTTTTTTCCCCACTAGGGATGTGCTCCCTGTCCCCCCCTCCATAATTCTAAGTAATTAGATACCGACTCATACTATATTTGCTACACAAATGGTGTCTCCTAATATCCCCTCCTACCCTAACCACTAGTTGAGTTCAAATACCTTGACAGATCTCCATAACTTTAGTCTTTCTCTCCACCCAGCCTGAGAGAGAGAGGCTTGCCTTCCCTCCATTCTCTGTCATGATGTACGGTAATAGGTTCAAGAGGGCGGAAACTTGGTTCCAGCCTCCCTGATGCTTTGACTCACCCTCGTAAAAAGTTATTGGTGTCAGTGCTGGTCTAGCAATTGCCTCCCGCCCCCCCCCCCATGCCTCCTGGCTTCTATAATTTCATTCCCCCCGGCTGCACCATACAATAAACTCTAATGAGCTCTTACATTCCTTCACCAGGCACCCTCCATCACCAAGTCAAACAAGAAGAGAAAAATAACTTCCTGCAGGAAATTTGCATGGCCATGGAATTCTAGGCAACTGAACCAGTATACAGAGTATGACACTCTTCACAGAAGTGGGAGTACATTAAGCGCAGAGAAAAGAGAGAACAGAGAACGTGAGCTATGTTCAGGAATAGCATCAACCCCAGTCCACACACAAAAAATAGAAGGAGAGAAAAGAAGTGTGGGGGGGGAATACAAAAAGAACCCAAGAACCTGAGCTGAGAATAACTTTCCAATATTTTGACCCAGGATTTGTGTTATATATTTCAATATGTATCAAGAATCATAATATGCCCTAACTGGTTTGGCTCAGTGGATAGAGCATCAGCCTGCGGGCTGAAGGGTCCTGGATTCCATATCAGTCAAGGGCACATGCCCAGGTTGCAGGCTCGTTCCCCAGTAGGGGGCATGCAGGAGGCAGCTGATCAATGATTGTCTCTCATCATTGATGTTTCTATTTCTCCCTCTCCCTTCCTCTCTGAAATTAATATATATATTTAGAAAAATCGTAATATCTGTGACCCATTCACACATTTACAGTTAATTTCACCAGGAAATGAACCAAGATTCTTAAGCCCCTTATCATGTGCTAGGTCCAGTTGATTATCTTACATTATCTAACCAAGAAAATACAAGTTTGGAATGAGTTTTCTCCCCTTTCCCATACACATTTCCTACAGAGTTTCATCAAATATGCATATACCATAAAGACGCATGGACATAAATGCACATTCATTTGCCTTTCTGATCTTGTTCCTTTTCCTAGTTCACATCCAAGGGATTTCAGTTTCGAATCCTCCAAAGGCCATGGGGTGATACATGATCAGTCCTGAAACTACCATGTAACAAATGTAGTAATTGTCCTGCATGAACCCCATGTTTCTTGCCTGAAGCAGGGAGGCACGACTGGGAAGCTGCCTGGGCCAGAACTCCCGGTGTTGGTCACACTTTTCCTCCTTGGGCCTCATGGCCATAGTGACCCTTGAGCACGCACTGCCCCTCTCCTCCAGGGGCCACTGCTGGAACAGAGAGAAGGCCCACAACAAACGGAGAATACCAGTTTCAGAGAGCAGGGTTGGGCAGGGCTGATTTCTAGGAGAAAAACTAACAGATGAGTCCCCAGGGAACCTGAAAGGGTGCCAGGAAGTTAAATTTGAAGATGGGAAAGGATAATTACTGAGAAGCCTTTTACAAAATATTGCTTTGTAAACTCTCACATACTTGTCATTTTCTTCCTTGCATGTTACCCAGTGGGAAGAGCTGTAAAACTCTTAGAACATTCTTCAAAGGTTTTCATACTTTCAAAAAGATAGCTGGCAATAGAACATATCCAGGTAAGAGTATCCCATATGGCCCAGACATGGATAAGAGCATTCTGGGTAGAAGAATTAGCAATGGTGACACAGAAGGGGAGGAGAAGTAAATCAAGACTCTCAGCTCATGGACCACTTAGTATGTGAGGGTGCAGATTCAGAAATGGAAGAAAATTACCCAGGGGCACACAGCAACTTATTGGGAGAGTCAGAATATGAACATGTATTTTCTGATTTCCACTACAGTGCTGGCTGTATGAAACTCCACCATCTAAGTTGGCCTCCTGGCCTGAAATATATGCTCAGGTGTTCATCTGCCCACTAGGTTCATCATAGAACATCAAATTCCTCTAGACATCACCCATTTGAAATTTCAGTGGCTCCAAGATCAGTTACTTAGAGCTAAGGTTCTCAGGTGTTTCCTCCTGTTAGTGTACATCTGATGAGTAATGTTCATGCATTTGGCTCAGGATCTCTTGTGTTTACACAATAAGCCTTGTAGCTCTAAGGCCTTTTCATATCACTCAATGAAAGAAATGAGAGTGGCACTTCTTGCCCAAGTAACCAGGTACCTGTTTTGATTGGAAGTCAAATCCCATCTCTCTCTCTCTCTTCTCTCTCTTCTCTCTCTCTCTCTCTTTCTCTCTCTCTCTCTCTCTCTCTCTCTCTCTCTTTCTCTCTCTCTCTCTCTCTCTCTCTCTCTCTCTCCATCTGCTCAAGCCCTTGCTTCAAGTACTTCTGAAAAACTCCAGAATATCTCACTTACAACTACTCTATTAAACACGCTCCTTCTCTTCTTACTGCCCTAGTCTAGTGAGGAGACATGTGGCAAAGCATTTCCTCTACTCCATGTGGATTCTGTTAGAAGAGTCCAAAGGAAACGTTCTTTGAGGCCCAGTGTGTGAGGTACATACAGACTTCTCTCATCTCAGGGGTCAGATATGCATCAGGGGTTGGATCAGCAGGAGATTCCAAGAAGAGTCACCATCAGAACACAGGCTCCTATCTGATAATAGAGGCTGTGGCACTGGCTCACACTCTATATAATTGATTTATTCTCCCTTAGATTGATGTCCTTCAACCCCATGCAGATGTATGTAGTAGCATATAGCACTGCATGCTACTCATACTGTCCCAGCTATTGACTGAGCTGGCCCAGCCATGCCTAAATCCCAGCAATGGACAGCAGAATATTTCATGGTGTACTAAGATCCCTACCACACATGATTATAAAGGTAGCAAGTTTCATTTACATAAAACTAATGTAAGTCAAGCAAAACCTCAAGTAGTTCTTTTTCCCAGAATCAAGTTACTCTGATACAGCTCACGGTAGATTATGATAGGTCAGCATTGCAATACTACAAATAGAAGGGGCTGGCCTAGAGGAGAAATGCCAAACTGTCAGTTAGCGGTGCTGGCTTTCCAAAATGAACAGCCTGGTATCGTTTGCCATTACTTTTTACTTAGTGGCTGCACTTCAGTCCTATGGTTGGAGCATTGCCCAGGCAAGGTTAGTGCTCTCACCACTTCTGCACAATCTATCCTATCTAATAATAGAGAAACATGGTAATTAACTATAACTTCGCTACACTTCCCATTGGCTAATCAGCAAGATATGCAAATTAACTGCCAACCAAGATGGTGGCCGGCAGCCAGACAGCTGAAGCGAACAGGAGGCTTGCTTGCTCCAGTGATGGAGGAAGCCAAGGTTCCCCTCCTGCCGCTGCCAGCCTCTGAGCTGCACTCTAAGAAACAATGTTGTAATTATAGAAGCTAAACAATCCCCAGAAACCTGCTTTCAGCCAGCCGGCCTCAGAGCTGGAGCTGCAACAGTGTTTCAATTATAGAAGCCAAACAAAAGCAGATACCTGCTTTCAGCAGCCGAGGTCTCAGAGCTGGAGCTGAGCCTCAGAGCTAAAGCCGGCTCTCAGTTCCAGTGACAGCCATAGAAGGTAAATAAATCCCAGAATAAAAAAAGAAAAAAGAAAAAAAGGAGAGGTTGGGAGCTTCAGTCACTCACCAACCTGAAAACGGCCCTCAGCCCCTCACCCAGACTGGCCAGGCACCCCAGTGGGGACCCCCACCCTGAAGGGGGTATGACCAGCTGCAAACAGCCATCATCCCCTCATCCAGGCTGGTCAGGCACCCAAGCGGGACCCCCACTCTGATCCAGGACACCCTTCAGGGCAAACCAGCCATCCCCCACCCATGCACCAGGCCTCTATCCTATATAGTAAAAGGGTAATATGAAAACTGACCCTAACAGCAGAAGGACTGGGAATGACTGGTCACTATGACACACACTGACCACCAGGGGGCAGACGCTCAATGCAGGAGCTGCCCTCTGGTGGTTAGGGCGCTCTCACATGGGAGGAGCTCTGCTCAGCCACAAGCCAGGCTAATGGCTGCCAGTACAGCGGTGGTGGTGGGAGCCTCTCCTGCCTCCTCAGCAGCGCTAAGGATGTCCGACTGCAGTTTAGGCCTGCTTCCCGCTGGCAAGTGGACATCCCCCTGAGGGGCTGCTGGGCTGCCAGAGGGATGTCTGATTGCCATCTTAGGCCCAAATCCCCCAGGGAGCGGGCCTAAGCCAGCAGGTGGTCATCCCCTGAGGGGTCCCAGACTGCGAGAGGGCACAGGCCAGGCTGAGGGACCCCCCCTCCCTCCCCCCCAAGTGCAAAAATTTTTGTGCACCGGGCCTCTAGTATATATATAAAGAGCCAGCGGCCATCACATCCAAAACTGAACAGATGACCAAACAGGCTGAGTGGGGCGACCAGGCCGGCAGGGGGGTTAGTGAGGGATGACCAAACAACTGAGCAGCAGGCTGCGTGGGGCAACGAGGCTGGCAGGGGGGGCAGTGAGGGGCAACCAGGCTGGCGTGGGGGCAGTGAGGGGCGACCAGGCCGGCAGAGGAGGGCTGTTGGGGGTGACCAGGCCAGCAGGGTGGGGTAGTTAGAGGTGACCAGGCCAGCAGGGAGGGGCAGTTAGGGGCAATCAGGTCTGCAGGCAGAGGCGGTTAGGGGTGATCAGGCTGGAAGGGGGGTCAGTTAGGTGTGATCAGGTAGGCAGGCAGGTGAGTAGTTAGGAGCCAGTGGTCCTGGATTGTGAGAGGGATGTCTGACTGTCTGTCAGTCGGACATCCCCCCTCCCCATGCACGATGTGCACTGGGCCTCTAGTTCATAATAATAATTCCAAAGACTAAAAACACCTCCAATTCCATCCCTACCCAGTGACTGTCCAAATGATAACCACCATTCAATACCCAAATGATGCTTCCACCAGGGAGCCTTCCCTGATAACACCAGCCTATACTCTTCATCTCATCGATATAAACAAACAAAAAACCCTACAGTACAATTTGGACACACAGAGACTATGCTGAATGGCATGTAATATGCATCATTTGGTTGATTAAAATGGTATGAATGAAGAAATTAAATAGTTATGTTGGGCTGGGTCTTTTTGTCACTTAGAGTCAGTGTTGAATTTTATAATTTTGCATCTTCTTTGTTAAATTTCCCTTCCACAGTAAGCAATAAAAATAAAATTCTCATAATTATATTTATGAGAAAATACTATATTGAAAGCATTTGAAGATTTTATGCATTCGGGTGTCTATCTGTGGGTGATTTCACAGGTTCAATATACACTTTTTTTTCAATATAGGAAACATCATTTATACTTAAAAAGTAAAAGTTGATATGATAATCCCAGCGTATATAAAGCTGTATATCTCTATGTATGTATGTATGTATGTATGTATGTATGTATGTATGTATCTATCTACTATCTAAAGAGAAATCTAGTAGATTCATGGCAGGAAATACTACCCAACCATGCTCTGCAGTAGAGAAAAGAAACAAAATGTTCTGTAAGGTAACCAGGTTGCCCAAAAAACATAGCAGATTCTTAACAATTCCCATTTTTATCAAAATTTATAAGGCCATATGAATCCTAGTGGTGTAATAGCCATCACCTCCTACATATAACTCACACTGGAGTTGCTTTTGTTTCTTTCTTTTGGGAGAGGTAAACTTGAGGGTAGTAGCCACTATTTACAATAGAAGGCTATTACAGCGTTTTTCAAGGAACCAAAATAAGAAAACGTTATAAGTGGGGGAAGTGGTGAAAGCAAGAGACAGTGCGCCGTGGGGAGCTTCTCAGGGGCTTTCAGAATTGAATACCATCCTTGCAGGATTAAAAAAAAATAGATGTGGGATAAAAATTAATGAGATTTTCATGCACCTTTTTGACTAAAAGAATAGATGTAGTCAAATGGTCTGTGATTTTGTTCCAGGGGAACACTTTGTCATCCACCCATTTTCATTGAGATCTGATGTCCTTCTGGATCCCAGTCATGCTGTTCTGAGTCCCACACTTCCTGGTTTGAGCTCCAGGTCCAAGTGAAAATCACCCCCAGGATTCCCCTGACTCTGAGTGAGCTGTGTTCTTAACCATGCCCACTCTTAGGGATGGATTTCCTCAGAATCTATCCCTTGGCATTCTTCAAGTATCCAACAATACTTTTTGAGGGTTTACTATGAGCAATGCTGAGTGGACACCTAAAGATGTCTATAACATATTGAGAGTTTATGTAACTAAGCTGAGTTGAGCTTATTCTATGAAAGTGCTATTTGTGCTTAAAGGAAAAAGAGGAGGAAAGAAGAGGTGAGGGGAGGTAGAAAATGGGAAGAGGGGGAGGAGATCTGACAGTTAAACATGAGAAATCAATTAACTTGAAATGTACCTTAATGGGGTGACCAGAGGATTTGGGGGGGTGGGGGAGAGACAGGTTAGGCTTGTAAAAAGAGCACCAAAGAGGCCTGGGACCTTGCCTAACAAACATAATTTCCCAAAGTATGGTCTGCAGTACATTTTTTAAATTTATGAAGGTGTTATCAAAAAGAGGGAAGGGAGAGGAGGATTATAAATCAAATAATATTAGAGAAACCCGACTCACCAGATTTTTTAAAGGCAGGACCAAGTAGTCTTGTAATATGCTATGTTTTTGTTTTGTTTTTTGTTTTTCTATTTAAGCACTTCACAAGACGAGTGTTCAACAAGCCACGTTGTAGGGAATGTTACTAGTATGTATTAAGTGACTTATGCCAGGATTGACAATGGTAGAAAGTTCATTCCCCTCAGGCCCTCTCTTATGATGCAAAGGAATAAACTCTTGGATCAACTGAGTCCAAGACTTCCCTAACATAATCCTTTCTTTGCCTCTTGATGTGAACATTTGTTTCTAATGTAAAACAATGAAAGTATTGCTTCTGCTGACCAATGACAGCTTCGGTTGCAACAGAAGGGTTGAAAGTCTGAGGTGTAACATTTTGGGGCCTTCACAGAGCACTGCTTACTAGCTAACCTCCTGGGGGCAAGCAGGAGTCGCTGCCCCTGAGCATGAACGTAACTGAGGAAAGATCTGTTCCCCACACCATCAGGGGAATAAGAAAATTCGTTGCGGATTAGTTCTTTTAATTCAAGAAACCATCAGACTGAAATGTCACACGATTCCTGCGCTACCTCCGAATTAAGTGACTGGAGGCAATTTTCATTCTATTTTAAATTTTGTCTTTCCTACCAACAGCACAGGACATCCCTCCCTGCTCCATTATCAGGGATGGTGCCGGTTTTTGACTTTGATTTCCAAGTCAGCTTCTTAAGGCATCATGTTCATGCAAGTGGACTCAAGGCCCACAGAACTAGGACAGGCAGTTGCTTGAGGTCATTAAAAGGCTACAAAATAGAGCATGCTTAATTCTGTTATTTCTGAAGATTTTTTTTGTCTTCTCTCTCATGTGCATAGAAGACAATCGGTATGTAATTAAATTTTGGAACTGTTCCTGAAAATTTCAGACTGTCAAAGATTCATGTGACCTCCTTTCACCTGAGTCACCCAAGAGAGGCTTAAGCAAAAGCAGGTAAAAGAAAAGAAGTGGGCTTGTCGACCAAAGACATGAGAAACGACATCAATTGTTGCCCTTCTGTTTTAAACACCAGGGCTTAAGAATGTTCCAGCAAGAAAATCCTTAGTGCACAGAATTCATAGGTGGAATGATTTC
This sequence comes from Myotis lucifugus, assembly GCF_000147115.1. Classification (NCBI taxonomy): domain Eukaryota; kingdom Metazoa; phylum Chordata; class Mammalia; order Chiroptera; family Vespertilionidae; genus Myotis; species Myotis lucifugus. The sequence goes on along the minus strand of NW_005871054.1, from coordinate 4,148,339 downwards.
AATCTCTTCATTTTAGATAGAGGTTGAGTGACTTAACTGAGAATACTGAAAATGTAGTGATATCTCAATTAATATTTGGGTTAGAACCCAATTAGCAGGAGCATTAACTAATATTAGACAGTGAGTTGACTGTGATGGCCAGGTCCTGCTCTACAAGATGAGGCACTCAATTCCCCCGGTGTGTGATAAGTGACAACTGGCTTCCTGTCTAAGAGTTATTGGCTAAAGAGAGCCACCTCCACAAGGTCAGGACCTATTCCTGAAGCAGCCCACATCCAACCCAGCTGCAGGGTGCTCCAGTGGACCAGAGGCAGCCTTTGTAGTCATTGCATTGTAGTGCAGCGGCTCATTTGGACCAACCTTATTCCCCATATTCCTCGTGGATCTTCTTCATAGAACATTCCTCAATCAGCTTCTTTCATGCTTGTCTCCATCTCACAGTCTGCTTCCAGGAGAACATCACTTGTAAAAGTTAGAATTCAAAGCCCCAAGTATCTTCGCTGTCCATAGGCGAGAGTTGCAGACACCCTATATATAATACAGAGTTAGGTGGGATTTTTATTTTTTATTTTTTGGTAACTTTGTTAAATTTTCCTGATTGTAGAATTTGTAAAGGAAGACGATGTAGTGTGTACAATTCAGAGAATGTGAAGAAGCGATTCACTGATGAGAGCTGTCAGTTCAGTGGCATTCCCTCAGTCCCTCCTCCCTGGATGACAACACAGAAATCTGAAATTGAGAGAAGAAATAGAAGACAATGTCTCCTATGGAAAGTTTCTTTTCAGTGAATAAGAAGGTGTTTATCAAAGTGAGCCCTGTCAATAATCAACTAGAGACTATAGCCACCTTATTAAGCAAGGGGAGAGGACAATTTTTAACCTGTCCAAGACCCCTTATCAGTTGTTTTTGTGTGATTTACTATGGGTTTTATTCAACAAGAATAATGAGTTGTTTCCATTCTTGCAGAGACCCAATATTTTTATTTTGTGGCATTGTCCCCAACTCTGCCCTACTCTATCTTGACATTAAAACATGTTCACAGACACTGGCCAATAACCCTTCATTTTATTTTGACATTATTACCCTGTCTTTATTATTTTCAGAGATCATCACCTTTTCCCCCATCCTCATTCACTTATAGCCTAACATACTATGATCTTATCATTTGTTAGTATGAGTCAATAACTACTTCTAAATATTATTTCTCATATACCTCATTGTCCTTTTTCCTCTTTAGTTGATTGCACACTTGAGTCAGTCTTCCAAAGGAGGTCTGTAGGTTATCTGAAGAATTTATATTTTGCTTTCCCGCTTCAATGTTGGTTTGGCTCCATATACCCTTAAACCCTTGAAGATACTGTTCCATTATCCTCTATTATCAGTGTGGCAAGAAGTCTGATGACAATCTGCTTTATGTCTAGGTTTCTTCTTTTCTCTTCTATGCCACTCCAAGAAATTTTAGAATTTTTATATCTATACACTTAGAATTTTTCAAATATATTTCACCAGGCTCTATCTAGATGTGGGTTTTAACTCATCTGCTTGGCACTTAATGAATCCCTTTAAAATGAAAACATTCTTTTTTTCAGCTCAAAAAATTTGTTGGTTTTTTTTGTTTGTTTGTTTGTTTTTCCCTGATTCTCCTCCTAGTAATTATATATTGAACTTCTTAGATTTATTCTCTATTATTCTTACTTTTGTCTCATATTTTCCATCTTTGTACCTTCTATTTTTTTATCTTTTGGCTTCTAATCCTGGGAGATATAGGTAGATTTCTCTTTAGATCATTAATTCACATGTTTCTAGTCAATTATTCAGCCTCTTCTTTATAATTTCAGGAATTATATATTTAATTTTGAAGAATACTTTCTTATTCTCTGATTGCCTATTTTTCATAACAGCCTGTCTTTATATTATGGTTGCAATGTCCTCTTAAATCATTCTGAAGATATTGATTAGTATATTTAACACTCTCTTCTGTTCCATGCACTACTGATGTTCCCTCTGAGATCAGCTGTTCTGGTTTTCTCTTTGCAGTTATTCACTTAATTTTGTAAAAACACATCTGCAGATCCTTGATATGCAACTATGAATGGGGGAACCACATTGATTCAGATAAGTAAGTGGCATTAGTTTTCTTTGTGTTGTATAGGTTTGTAATCTCAATACTTCTCTCCTCTATAAGGAAAAGCTGGCTGTGTGCTCTAAGTACATGAGTACAGTCACAGAGAAAGCTCAACTCTCATATTGGTACAAGGACATAACAGCCTAAAAGCCTCCAGACATTTCTCCCAACATATTTCTAACATTTCAAGGTCATTTTTAACTGAATCTCCCATATTCTTAACACTATGGAATTACTGACTGAATGCTTGAGGCAGGGGGCCTAAGAAAAATGGAAAGTGAACCCCAACTTCCTTCTTATACCTCTAGGTCTCACCATTCTCTTTTCAATAGAGATCTCTGTTTGCCAACATCACAGAAACCCATCTCTTTCCCTGTACAATGGGTGTGCTTGATGCCAGTGTTCCCATGGTGTCATCACAGGAGAGGGAGGTCCAAAGCATCCAGACTTTGGTATCGATCAGAGTCACATTCGCTATCCAATTATACACTGGTACATAGGGGCTACCCCTTGACCTTCAACCACATAGCACCTGTTATCATTATGACTTGCTTGTTTCCCTTACTCTAAGTAGATTTGCTTATGGAACATCCCGAAGAGGCTATCCTGGCACCTCCTCTCTCCCCTAATCCTCCCTCTAGCCCTGAGCATGGTAGATTAACCCTTACAGTGATCTGGTTTTCTTTGGGGGGATTAGGAGGGTAATATTCTGAAGATGAAACTGCTCGACTAACCTGCAAAGATAGTGTGACCCAGACCTCCAGTGACAGTTACCATCTCTAAAATGGATTTGCTTTTACACCGGACTATATTATTCTTACAGGGGATTATAGTGTGCCACTTGATGTGAAGATCTGGCCTTAGGAGGCCATGGAAAAACATCAAAAACAAGTACCAACATGTTAGCAAAACCTTGTTTAAAATTGAAGTCCTGCCTTTACTGGTACGGAGATCTGCTAAAAGCTATTATTTGAAATATCTGTGGATAGTTTGGATCTGTGAATAATTGCTATCTGCACATTTCAATTCTTTACAGTTTTCTGTTAGACATAGCTGCATGAGTCCAAAAATAGTGAAGGAATGTTGCTCACTGTATAATACAGTCTCTCTGCTTTTACAACTCATCATGAACTTCTATGTAATTTATTTTTTATTGAAGAATTCCAATTAATGGCTTCCTGGTGATTTTAAAGCCTCAAATTATCAGTCTCTGAAAACAAAGCAGAGAACATAATTATCATAAACCGAGAATTTTTCATTTTGAAGCTTATCTGTTTGTGCTAAGTATCTTGTCTGTAAGTAATTAGTGCCTTTATATTTTTCCCCAGTAAAAATAATGACCATTCTATGCTACACATCCAAATTTTGTTAACTGCTAGATGTAGTGTATTATATTTGAAAATGGACCACCTTGGACTAGTTTTAAAGTATTTCATCAAATGATAATAGCAACAACAAAATACATCTGTTTGTCAGAATAAATTATGTGGCATGTATTTAAAAAACCTATTATATCCTTTTGCTTTCTTTCTAAGAATAAAAGCCTCACAAAAATATGTACTTGCCATTTATTACCAGGGCTGCATAACAAGAAAAGACCCGTTTTATCTTCCATTTATAATTCCTAACTGCTAATCAAATAGATCAGCCAATAGCTTGGTTGTAGAGGGTCTTTCATACAACCATTTCAAAATGTTTTACTAGAGATAAAACAAAATTCAATGAAATTAAAACAATTTGAATGACAATGTGAACCAAACATTCTTTTAAGTATTCTGAGAACTCAAGTTTCCCTGATTTTTTTTTTAAAAAAAGGTAGGGGGAGGGATTCTTCTGATGAAAGAGAAATTGCCACATTGAAGAGAAACTTGGTTGCTCAGGTCAAATACCTTTGAAGGTGGTTTTTCTCACTGGGCAGAAATTGACTTGACCCAATGGTAGGATTAGTTGTCTTCCTCTTAAAAAGAAAATTTTTTTTCCAGTTTATAAAGCTAACACATGTTTCTTTAAAAAAAAAAAAGCCTTGAAAAATACAGACATATATGATGTAAACTGTCCTTTATCCACTTTTCATATGTAACATGTACATTTCCCCACTTATAGTATTTTATTGTGCCTATTCAGTGAAGAAAGAAACACGCACATAACACACTCACACATACAGAGAGATTTTACAAAGGATGAATATGTACAGGTGTATCTTGCTTATGTTACCTGTTATTATGAGTATTTTCACAATACCCTTTCAAATTTGATTTTAAATAGCTACATATTTCATAACTGTATATATCATAATTTGAACAATTCCCTTATGATGGACATGTATGTCATTTCCAAACCTTTTCCCTTATAAATAACTAGTAGCCCTGTGCACGAATCTGTGCGCCAGTAGGTCGTTGCTGCCCTCCTGTAGCTCTCTGCCTGCTGACCCGCCCCCCATCATAGCTTGTTGCCCTGCCCTCTCCTGTAGCTCTCCGCCTCCTGCTTGTAGCCAGTAGGTCCCTGCAGCCCTCCTATAGATCCCCCAACCCCCTCCACCCTCATAGCTTGCTGCCCTGCCCAGTCCTGTAGCTCTCTGCAGCCCGCTTGTACCTCGCTGGCCCACCCTCCTGCTGACCCGTGATCTGGTCATGATGTGCTTGGTTGTTATGCATAATGGCTAATTAGCATATTCCTCTCTTATTATATAGGATAGGATGGTGCAACAAACCTGTCTGTATATAATTTTTGGAATGAATCTCTTATTATTTCTTCAAGATAAAATCTTAAAGACTACTATCAAGTCATATGTTTGAACATTTTAAAGCTCTTTGTTCATGTTAAAAATCTGCTATGTGGAAAGACTGGCAGTTCATGCCCACACATTACTGAGTGAGCAAGCCTTTTTGCCCACACTCTGACCATGGTGAGTAATATAACGCCACTGCTTAAGGTGATGCTGACTTAATAATAAAATGTGGAATTTTGTTATTTTTACATTTTAGATAAGGTTAAATACATTTAACACTCATTTTCTATGTATATTTATATCAATATCTACATCCATGCTCTTTTTTTCTCATCCATTTGTAGAAACTTATTTTATAGTAACAATGCTTTTTGTCTTGCATAATTATTGCAAAATTTTACCTCAGTATGTCATTTGTCTTTTAATCTGTTTTTGACATATATTTTTTACTTCTATAATTGTTTTTATACTTAAAACTCCTTTCCCATTAAAGATATCTACTTGTGTATTTTTTTAATGACTTTGTATCTTTTTAAACTATTACTAAATTATTTTAGTGCAAGGGGAGAGTCAGTGTTGTAAGTTTATATTTCCAAATTGTGAAGTGATTTTCCTAATACCATTTATTGGTCATCTATTTCCTTCCCTGGAGATGTGCGATATTATATCTATCACATCTTGCATTCTCATACATTGGAATCTGGATCATGGCCATCTCCTTTACTTCATGTATCTTCGGCTACACTATTGTGATTGTTTTAGTTTGGTAGGTTTCATTGTCAAATAGAGAATTCTCATCCCTTTACTTCTCCTTTATGAAACATACTAGAGGCCTGGTGCATGAAAATTCGTGCCCTCTCGCAGTCCAGGAGCTCTCAGGGGATGTCCTCTGTGGGAGGTGACCTGCGGGCCAATTGGGGGACTCTGGTGAGTGGCCGGCCCCGCCCCCCATAGCCCCACCACCACTGGTCACCGCCCCCTGATTGCAGTGCCCTCCCTCTGCAGGCTGGCAGCCACCTTGGCTGGCCTGGCACCTCCTGCTCACTGGCCCTGCCTCCACTGACCAATCATTCCCCATTTGGTCGATTTGAATATTAGGCTTTTATTATATAGGATTGTATATTTCTGACTGTTTTTTATTTCCCAAATAAATTATGATTCTTTGTGTTACATTAAATCAAATAATATCCTTCTTGAAACTGCACTAAGTTAATAAAAATAATTTGAGAAAATTGATATCTTTATAATAATCAGCTTTTCCATCTATGAGCAAGTTATATCTTTACATTAATTGCTTAATGCCTCTCAGTAAAGTTTCATGGTTTAATTCATAGTTTCTCCCTTTATCCTGTTCTCAAATGAATTCCCAGTGTCTAGAAAATTCCTAACCCATAGAACTCACATCATCATCATTTGTCGACTGCAGTAACTAATTGGGTCAAGCCTTTACTTTTAATAGCTCTGTGATCTGAAATGAGTGCCCTAACATCTCATATTCTAAGTTTCCTCAACTGTAAAATGGTGAAGCGATTGTATCAACCTCATAAAGTTATCATGAGAATTAATTGGGATTAACTCATCAACTTAAAATAACAACTTACATATCATAAGCCCCAATAAATATTAATGAATACCATAGTTATCTGGAAAGTGTGTGTTAACGGAAGAATCAATAAAACTGCAGCCAGAGATGAAAACATAGGGAAAACGAGGAACAGACCATGACTCCCAAGTTTCAAGGCTGATTCAAGTAGAAACTTAAAAAATACTAATTATTGATTGTGGCAGAGAAGCAACTGTCTTTGTATAAGAACCAGAACTTGGCTTAGAAGCAAGCCCTACACAGCTGGGAGATGGCTGCAATGGGGGGAAAGAGTCCGCTGTGACCAGAGCCCAGGGTGACCCCCAACCCATAGGGAGCTTTTCCCATAGCACTGGCAGTAACACCCCCAGACTGAATGGAAGGAACACAACTAAAAAGTATGTCTGGAAAAACATAATATATTAAACTCATCCTCAGCTTAAATATAGACCATATTGGCCTCAGAAATAAAGTGAGAAATTAAGGAAATTATCTAAATAACTCATTTTCTCTTCCAAAAACAGCCCACTGCTTGGTTAAAATGATTTGAATGCACTTAGATATCTGAGCCCAAGTGCCTCTCCGGCTGGATAACAGTTTCCATTCTCCACTTCAGTGTTCAATCAGACCCAGCCATCGTGTCTTAAAAAAGCCAAGGACTAACTTTAGCCACTGGTCCTGCTTTCAATAAAGCCTCATTTTAATAGAAACACTGTGTCTCTCTTCCAAGGCCCCACCTTTTTTGGGCAGCTTGCCAGCAGAAGGCAAAAAGAAAATTCTAGCACATTGTCCCCAAATTCCAGGCAGATCACAAAAATAAACTGTCCCAGAATGTATTCCTTTTAAGAAAAATTGCTTATTCAAGGCTTGCTTTTCTTGTTTGCCTTCCTTCTCCCCTTTCCAAACACTTTTTCTTCTAACATCATGCTGTAAAGTTGCCATCTGTCTCAAACATACACATACACAAAAGGGAAATCCACTTACAACGAATACTGGAAAGAAGAAAAATAAGTGGGTTACAAGTGGGTGTTCTGCCGCTTATGACTTTCCCAACCCAGTGGCCAAAATCTGAATTACCTCCCAGTCGGTTGTCCCCCAGTTTGACTGTCAAGACAAGAGTAAAAAACAAATGAATAACTCCATTTAAAAAATATTTATGTTTGCACAATATTCCCAAGGGAACACTTGGTTTTTACAATCCTATGATATACGGATGGTCAGGAATTAAATTTTATAAATAAGAAAACTGAAACCCAGAAAGGTGAATCACCACTGAAGATCAGAGGGTAGCTGAGGATTTCAAAGGGTGCATCTAAGGATTCCCTGCATCAGAATCGGCAGAGCCTCTTGTTCAAATGCCTCTTTTTATAGCATAAATTGGGTAATACCATTCCCCTGCTCAGTAGTTGTCCATTCAAATAGAAATCCACACTTGGGTTTCACAGTCCTCGCCGCAGGCCACAGGACATGTCCCTGTCGTCCACCTCCAGGCCTCACCAGTTGCTGTTCCTCCCTCTTCCACTCTCGGCCCACCACAGCCTTCTTTGTGGCCCTCATTTATGTGACGGTTGTTCCTGCCTTGAGGTCTTGCATGAGTTATTCTGTCTGCTTGGAAGTTTCTTCCCTCAAATCTCTCAGTATGAAGTTCTTCCTCCATATTTGAGTCTTTGAAAAGCCATATCTCGTCTATCCTAGCAACTGTAGTCCAGCACAACTGCGTATCCATTTATTCTATCTTAATTTTCATCTTATTTAGCAGTCTGAATTTAAGTTATTTACTGTAATGTTTTTATTAGTTACTTTCCATGCTCCCACAAACACACATACACACGGGGAGATCCAGGTTTGACTCGAAGTTTTGTAAGGCAGTATTTTGTCTGTCTTGTTAGGATAACAGAGAAGAGTGCAAAGCATGGAGTAACACACAGAACCTATTGCCAATAAAATGCAGCTAACCTGGCATCACGTCAGACCTATGGAGTACCTATTTAGGGACAGCGGTCTGGAGATGTGCATTTTAAGTCATTTTCTAGATGATTTCAAAGCCCGTAAATATTTCAAGAGTCCAGATAATAAATCCTTTAGCCAGGACTAGACAAACACACTTGACCACTAGTGGCATGCTCTCCAATGCACCGAGCTCCAGTTTTAATGACTGGTCTCTTTCAAGCGGCTGATCTAGCAGGAACATTTTTTGGAGATTCAGACTGGGTTTTCACTGTATGTGCAAATTTAGTGGTACCGCAAACTACTTTTCCAAAATTCAATATTTCTGTCTCTCACGTAGGCTTGGACTTTTACGAGAAGCTTAAGAATTACTTGTGCAAATTGAGGGAGAGAATATTCTACAAGGAGCTGGGTTTCATTTTCAGTTGACTCATGGACCGCTTATGAGATCTTGGGTAATTATATTAATTTCTCTGGGTCTCATTTTCCCCATCTGCAAAGTGAGGGTGTTGAGCTAGATTATGTCTACAGTCCCCTTCGCACAAATATTTTGTGGCACCACGTCATTCCAGTGAACTCAAAAAGAGCCCTTGCAGTTGTACTCAGTATTGTGAAAGGGCTCTGAACAACCCAGCATTCATGCCATGTGGCCCAGGCCAACCACAGTGGCCCCACCCCTGTCTAATGCTTAGCATCTTGTCTTGTGAAAGAAAGACAAGAAAATATCCCGCTCACACTGAAAACACAAATGCATTTGTGCTGATTCCATCTGATTCCATTTAGAAGCTGCTAAGGGATGGTTCAGTTGGGCAGCTGGTAGGATTCACAATTGTTCTATTTGTTAAAAAAAATTCTAATATCTGTCAATGACCCAAATAGAATGTTCTTCCATCCTTCATTTTACACACACACACACACACACACACACACACACACAAACACACACACACTTTGGGGAAACCTACTAAGAGGAATCTCCAAACATTCTTCTGAAGGACTCGAAAGCCAGAGAGTCAAGCTTCATGGTTTAACTTGAAAATAAGGATAGAATAAAATCCACCTGATGTTTCTAAAGGGAAGAGGAGGGCTGTCTTCATTTGTCAGAACTGGCACTAGGCAGTCCGTGACATGCACTGCCAGGAAGTTCTGTAAAATAGAAGCCATTTGGTGCACAATGGATGGAGGAGTGTTTTGTGGCAGGAAGAGGGGGTGGCAGGGTGCTAATGGCAGGTGGGAGGGGAAGCTGGTGATGAGTAAAGGTATGGTTGGGCTATCACATTCAGAGAGCAGGCAGGATAGATAATATTGGTTATATATGCCAAGGGGAAGAGACTGGGAAAAACAGAGGAGAAAAATTAACATTGTGATACACTTTTCTTAGCTGAACTTTTATAAATGTGATTCTCAATCTTGGTGGAGATTCCTCTTTGGTCAATAGTAATTACAACATATTCTACCCAGATTATTAACTTGAAGTAAGATTCCTCCACTTTAGAAGAAAAACCTATCACCTGATGAACTACAAATCCTTTCCCTTTTAGTGTCGCTCTGTATTTAAATTTTAGATGATCGTATATATGACTGCAAGCATAAGATTCATGAGGTGTGAGTATAAGCACATACCAAATGTCGTAAGCCCTGCACACAGATCAGTCTCTTTGTCTCACTTCTCGTGTAAATGGTAACCAATGGGACCATGTTTCTGTGTTGAAAAGTACAAATGAGCAAGTGCTTTATATAAGCGCTTCTGTTTATCTTTTGATGCCTGAGGATCCTAGCTAGGAGGAAGAGAAGAGAACCTGCCATAAATTCAATGAGGCCACACCACCTAATGGGGACCAGCAGGCCTTATTTGTTCAATAAACAGCAATGGGACTGGGAAACAGACCTGCATCTCACCTTCCCCAACCTACAAATGTGTTCTTTCTTATAAAACATTACCCAGTTGTTGACAGTTAGCCACAACATAGATACAGGTTCCATTAAGACTTCGTGTACTTTTCACTTTCAACAACTCGCATCACAGATGTGATCAAAAGAGTCTGTAAATGCTACTTAAAAGGCCGACAGCATTATACCACAGTGCAAAATGCCATCCAAGGAGAAATGACTACTAAAGATTCTAAAGGGAATTATTATACCCAATGGCTAGCAGCATTTTTGTATCAGCTACGACAAGGAAATCCATTGTTCATGCTCAAAAGAGTAAGATTTTTTCTTTTCCATCAGTCCTATAGGGTAAACTACTAATGTTTAAAATGCCAAAGTAAAAAACTGCACAAAGACCTCATAGTTTTTTTTCCAGAGTATTCTTAGCCAAAACTTTTAAGACATTGACTCCATGAAGCTGCTTCCAGTAGAAGCTACATGTTATCGGTGCTGTGTTAATGGACCTCTCTAATTCATTGGGTCCTCTTCAAAACCACATCGGAGGACTCCAATTTCTGATAGTTGTTCTTTGTGATTTAGCAAAGAGATCCAGAATTTTCTAAGAAGACAATCTAAACAAGGCTCCAAAAAAGTCTCTGAAAATGTCAGCCTAGCCAACAGAGAAAGGTTGAGAGAGCAGAAAAGGTATAGCATATACTTTTCCATCTATTCAATCTGACCCTGGGCCTGCTGCCATAATCTTCTTTTACGGTTAGTGATGGGAAGGCTGCCGCCTGAATGTTTGCAGAGGTCCCCTAACATCCTCTGCCGAGGAACCTTAAACCTCAGGTACTATTTCAGAGGAAATGGACAGCACAAAACACAGACAGAGAATTAGCTGCAGCCGACCCTGGATCTGAGTAAGTTCCACCAGCTTTTCTGAAATCACTTAAAGGCTGGGGTTGTTGGGGGCACCAAAGGGGGTGAGTAGGGTATGTGTGTGTGTGTATGTGTGTGTGTATGTGTGTGTGCATGTCTTCCTCCAACTGGGACCTTTGCCTAAATATTATAATAGGTGCAGCTTCCTTCCTAAAGAGAAGGAAGAAGAAAGAAATTAAGACCACTTAGCTAAGCAATTTTAAACAATTTTTGCAAAAAAAATAATAAAAAGAAAGACTTTAACAAAATTGCAGCTATAGCAGGTCTGTGAGGGTAACTTAGTAAAATACTCGGTGGAAGGCTGCAAACCTCTAATGGAAAGTCGAATAAGTGGCTGAGGCCAAAGTAGGCATTAATTACAATGAAAAATCAGTTTAGAGCAGGCCACAACTAAATTGGAAGCTGGTCCTCTAGGTAAAACAAAGAAAGTGAACAGCAGCCTCAGATTTGATTACATGGCAATACAAGAAAAATGTGCTGTATGTTGTCTATTATTAAAGCTGCTTTGGGGCCCTGTGTTGGATGCCTCAGGGATTTTAATAAAAAATTAGTAATAGGTCTGCTGCCCTGGCTCACTGTGGCTTTTTGGGGGTATTTGTGGGTTCAGGGCTGGTCCTGCAGTGCAAATTAAGTCATTTCAGACAAGCAGCCTCGGAAAGTGTTATGTGATAGCAAAGTTCAAATACTGCACTCTGGCTCTGAAAGGACACAGCCCTGCGCTGGAGGCTGATTCACAGTTTCAAAGAAATAATAAAATTTCATCATAAGAAGGAGGAAGGGGAAATGAAAAGCAAGAAAAATGGTAAAAAAGCAACCGGTTGTTTTTGTGTGTCTTTACTCTTGCCAAATACTGGTCCTGGTATATAAACTATATGAGTGCATAAAATATTGCCAATGAGTGAGTTGATGGCAGAAAAGGCAACTGTTAGCCTGGGATTTTTCCTTCTTTTTTTCGCCTTACAAATGTTAACTCTATAACTCTTCTTATATTGATGTAGTGATATTAATAATATTGTCTTTATTGCTAATATCACCATTGGGTCCATGGCACGACCATATAGATCCAAGCCAATGAAACATTAACAAAAGTTCACCCTGATTAAGGTATCAAGCCTATAAATCTACATTCCTTCAAAGATGGAAACGTCTGGGGCAAATTATTCTCTACAAGACAGCTACGTGAAGAGGATATTTCCCAGCCTTTGCTGGGTTTATGGCTGGCATTCGCTATCACAGACAAACAGTCCCTGGTCTTAGAATCCTGATAAATGCTGTGCAGATTCAATAAACGGAGAGTGCCTGGATAGGGGGTGCGTTTCCAACCTGGACCCTTGCCCAGATAGCTGAATAGGCTCAACAGGGAGACGGAATGAAGTGTTGATGTGTGATGGACATAAGAAGCGTGTGCCTGTGTGAGCATGAGTGTGTGAGGGTATGGGTATGGGTATGGTAATGGAGGCAGAGGGCTATCAGTGAGAAGGAAAATGAACTTCTGTCCAAGTAATTTAAAAATTCTTCATCATAATCTTTTTTTTAACTTTAAGAAATAAGGAAGATTCCAATCTATGCCAATGGGGGAATTGCCCGTGTCCAGCATCAATCAATATCCAGTTTTAGGACCTGCCTAACCAGATAGTAGAGGATGTGGTAATATAACTCACTGGACTGATTTCAGGAGGATCCAGAAATCCCAATTTGGGAAAGCACCTTCTTCCCCTACCTGCTGTCCAAACCTAACATTAAGTGAGTTACAGAGCCACTCCTTTACTTTAATAGCATTGGCTGCTATTAAAATGCAGAACAAGGGGTCAGGCCAGCCAGATAAGGAGTTTGTTTAAGAAAATGAACATAAAAGTTTATAAAAGCCACAGCTTCTCTAAGTGTCATTTCTCAGAGCTTCAGACAGTCTCTCTGGAATCATGGGAGAGTTACCTTCTATCTTTCACGGAAGCCAGATAATGGAGAAGGGGTCCTTTAAAGGGGATAAGCACCTTGACTGCAGACCACGGAGTCACATAGACTTAAAAAAGGAACCATTCCCCTCCATTCAGTCTCACAGCAAATATCTGTTGAGTATTTACAAGGTGTCAGACATGGTTCCAACTGCTGTGCAATCAGAATTGGAAAGATAGTTCCCTCTGTCATCATCCACAGGTTCCCAACAACCAACGTCTCATCAAACTTTGCTTTCCCAAGTTGCTGAAAAAGTGGAGCCACAAAACAAAAAGAGGATGAGAGAGTATCCAACTGTGGCCAACATAGGGAAGAGGGTAAGATGGTCACAGTTTAGTTCAAGCACACAAAGACCGGAAAATACTGACACTCATTCAAAGATGTCAACTAGAAGATGCTAACAGGTGGCTTCAGTTCTTCCAGCACTTTGGTTGAGATAATCACATTATATTTCTTTTCTGATTCTATTAATTAAAAATCCTGGTGGCAACGATTAATGTTTCATACTCCAGTAACAGCACCAATTTTAAAACAAACTGTGCAATATCATCTTGTACCAATAATGCATTACATCACCTCAAATATTTTCAAAGTAGGGTACAGCTTTTCAGAAGTTACATAATGATTTGATAAGGATATTTCCAATGTATCTCTTGTTCAATAAATAGCAGGCTACTAAGTTATAAAATTATACACATAAGTCATGAAATTATATATATCAAGGAATCTCAGAATAAAAACCTCAGAATAGAAAAATCACACATTGAGATTTGAAGCAAAATAGTCTTATTTTTAAAGCTGATCCTTTCAAAGTGGAGATTTCCCCCCACCCCATACTTTATTATAAATAGAGGATCTTAAAAAAAGTAAAACTTTCAAATCTGGATATGTTTTCCCAGTGATTATGACTCCTTCTAGACCTATACCATCTATACAAAAACTTCACTCAGGGGCTTGACTAAGATCACAGATGCTCAATATTTAAATAACATGTAAATATATTATCCTATTATGGAATAATTTTGCGTGGAAGTCAAAAATACTTACTAAACCTTAAACTGAATTCACTAAATCAATCTCTAACTCCAGATGAGTTTGGAGAGAAATATATTTTCTACCCAACTCAAAAATTATAGAAATTTCCAGTATAACTCCCTCCCCCTAATTGTGAAGCTGTATAATTTAAGTGTTTAATGCAGCGGTTCTCAACCTGTGGGTTGCGACCCCTTTGGTAGTTGAACGACCCTTTCACAGGGGTCGCCTAAGACCATCCTGCATATCAGATATTTACATTACGATTCATAACAGTAGCAACATTACAGTTATGAAGTAGCAACGAAAATAATTTTATGGTTGGATCACAACATGAGGAACTGTATTTAAAGGGCCAGAAGGTTGAGAACCACTGTTTTAATGTGATATGGGGAGGAAGAGATGTACAGAATTCAAGTCCTTGAATCTTCAACCAGCTCCAAAGGACAAAGACTATGTCTATCTTAGGTGTTATTCAGAACTGAATTCCCATTACTCATAACAGCATCTAGCAGTGACATTAAATAAATATTTGCTGACTGGCTGATGGCAATGTCAGAAATGTTCTGTTAACACTCAATAAACAGGAAAAGATGCCCATTCTTAGCATTTACAAACTGCAGGGTGCATATAAAGGCAATATTTTTATGTCAAGTTTCCTCTTTGAGACAATAGTCTTTGGAATCAACAAAGATAGGTGTGTTTGTGTGTGTGTGTGTGTGTGTGTGTGTGTGTGTGTGTGTGTCATTAGGAATAAAGCCTATTTCCTCTTTTCAGGATATTCATCCTCTAACAGATGAGACAAACCCAATAATGACACAACATGATAGTGTCATCAGGTGAATAGAAACGGAATCCAATGGAAGCACATTGGATTCTTAAGGATGTAGTTTTGGAACTTGGCTGAAAACTGAGGCCCGGTTCCAACCGAACTTGTCAATTAGGAATCACTGGGAACTTCTATAAGCAGTTTCAGAAAAAAGGTTAAGGAGATGCCATGGAGCATCTATGAATAGACTTATTTTCAAAAAGCACCATTGAGAAGGAAGAACTTGAGAGACAATGGGTGTTCACATGAGAAAGATGTATGGCCACCCAAATTGAAGATGCAAAACAGAGAGAATATTTGATGGAGCAATGGTCCAGGATGCAGGATTCAGTCTCCAGGAACTAGTCTTGAGAGGAGTTGGTCCATCTTTTTCCAAACCAATAAGGAAGGAATAAGAAAGGACAAAGATATAAATAAATGGAAAAGGAAGTTGAGAGCACTGCTACTAATAAAAATAGTAATAGCTACAATTAAGAGTCTACAGTGTTCTGAGCTCTTTGAACACATCATACCATTTAGTTTTTCTGACAAATCCTGTGAAGTATGGTTTTCAAATAACAAAATGAAAGTTTAGAAGGACTAAGTCACCTGGCCAAAGTCACACAGGTGGTAGTGGAGCCAGAACTCTAATTTTGCAAAATCCAGAGTCCTTATTTTTGCACCACACAGACCATCACCCATGACCTTCTTTTTCTTTATGAAAATAGCAGGCAGGTTTCCCACTAAAAGAAGGGGTGACAGCCCTAGCCGGTGTTTCTCAGTGGTTAGAGCATGGCCTGCAAACCCAAGGGTCAAGGGTTTGATTCCCAGTCAAGGGCACATACCTGGCTTGCAGGTTTGATCCCTGGCCCCAGTCTTGGCACATGTGGGAGGCAACCAATCAATGTGTCTCTCTCAAATTGATGTTTCTCTCTCTCTCTCCCTCCCACTTTAAAATCAATGGAAAAAAATGTCCTCTTTGAGGATTAACAAAAAAAGAAGGGTGTCTAAGGACAAATTGGTAGTTTAAACAAATGATAAAATATTAGAAACGAATGGGAAGGGAGTGACTTGCTATTTAAAAGCAGCTTTAAAAGTTCAGCTGAGGTTGAAAATCGTACATTTTTATCCATCAGTGAAATCCCAAGATTTCCTTCAGCACCAACAAGAAAAGAGAGAAATGTATTTGTGTTGACCTGAACTTGGAGGAGGACAAAGTTGATAATAAACTGAAGATATGAGATAAAAATGTAGTTGAAATGATTGACTGTTGTACCAAGGTCAGATGGGAGGAAGGGTTGTAAAAGGGAGTCTAAAGATGGGTACAAAAAGGGAAATATTTTGACAGAGATGAACTGACATGAAGACATGAGAGGATGAACTATCTATGGTATCCAGAAAGAAAAAACTCTGAATAACAGGTTAAAGCGGTTGAATAGTAACATCATAATTCTAGCCATTCAGATGAGTTGCTAAAGGACTGGAGGTGACAGACAGTGGGAAAATAAACATCAGGGAAACATAGTTTAGATAAATGGATAATGCAGGTGATTGATTAGACAGAAAGACCCATATGGAACAAAATCCTAAAGGAAACTGAGAAATTACTTGAAGTTCTGTAAGTATATGTGGGAAAGATGGATGAATGGATGTATGGATGAATGGATGTATAGATTGATGATGATGGGTGGATGGATGGATGAATGGATTACTGGATGGTAGGTGGTGAATGGGCATGTACTTCAGAGAAGGATATTTGTTGAACAACAATAAAAAAAGTGCATTGTCTTAAAATACCAAAATAAATGGACCAATTATGCCACAATTTGTTTCATGTAAAGATATACCACCTTACACTCAGAGGATAATAGATTGGGAACAATCAAAATAAAAATAAATCTATGTAAAAACAACAAGAAAGTAATAGTAGTTTCTTTTACATATTGTTATTATGCAATTTTACGTGATTTTTATTTTCTTCTTTGTACTTGCATTTACCGCCCCCCCCCAAATGGTCTACAGTGAATCAATATGAAAAGTTAATGTTTTAAGGAAAAATGTATATTATACTATAGGCATAAAAGACACTACAAATTATAAATATGCAGTGGGCATTATTGGAAGGCCTAGTCATATTTTCTTAATTTAAATATATATCTTATATTAGTATGAATATATATAAGCACATATATGATATGGATATGGATATATAATACACATACATGTATACATACATTGTTCAATATGTACACACATACATATATATACATTTTCTGTATGTACACATATATGTGTGTATTTAGGTTTCAACATGGCTATAGGAGACATAATCACACATACTACCCTCTAAAAAAAGAATAAATATTAAGTAATTTTATCACTACTGTAACAATAACCAAAACTTTTACCTAGAAAAATTGATCTAAATATCAGGATTTCTCTCTTAAATTCTATGAGTGGTTTGTTTTATTTCAAGAATAAATACAGACAGTCTTCAGGTTACGTCGGCCTCAACATACGTTGTTTCGCAGCGAAAATCATATTACTTGGAGTTGTACAAACGGATCTCCGAGGTAACCTGAGGACCTACTGTACATCTATATTATTTGACTAGAGGCCCAGTGCACAACATTTGTGCACTGGGGCGGGGAGGGGTCCCTCAGCCTGGCCTGTGCCCTCTCACAGTCCTTAGCACTGCCACGGAGGGGGGAGAGGCTCCCGCCACTGCCGCTGCACTCGCCAGCCATGAGCCCAGCTTCTGGCTGAGCAACGCTCCCCCTGTGGGAATGCACTGACCACCACGGGGCAGCTCCAGTGTTGAGCATCTGCCTCCTGGTGGTCAGTGCACGTATAGCGACTGGTCGTTCCAGAGCTCAGTCGATTTGCATATTAGGGTTTTATTATATAGGATGGTATTAATGAGTAGCCAGATTCACATAGGCCTTCTAAGGAGAGGCGAATAACTATTTTATTTTCCTCTCCTTTGATCCATATCTTGGGACTCTGTTTTCTTCTGTTTTGTAAGGGGTTTTGGACCATGACACCCATTTCACTGACTTCCTACACACTGCTCTCTGGAAAAGTTTGGCTAGGGACAAGAGGGCATCAAGGATTCAGACACAGAATGAAGCGTCTTCTTATGAAAACACTTATGTGACAGATTGCTCTTGGTTTTACCAATCAGGGTCTAGAAAGGGAAAGGAAGTCATACTTTGCAAAAATGTCCCTGAAAAAATTTTCCCAGCCCGGAAAGACTGTTCAACCCCATTCAAGGTGCTCAGACACACAGTGGGAGCCCTCAGTTCTGCTTCCAGATCTTTCAAGAGGCAGTATTGTTTCTTCCACAAAGATTCTTCTGCATGTGCTAGTATCAATAAACACTTTAATCAGGTATGTTTTCTAAGTCAATACCTGGCATCACATACATAACTTTCAATCTAAGTCAATGATTCTGAACAGCAATGCATTCAGGAGCTAAAAACATGGACAGGGAACTGAACTCAAACTGAAACTTTAGGAAATTTAGGATTGGCATCACAACATGTTACCAATCCTATTCTCTCATATGTTAACTTGCAGAAAGTACAGTGTTTAGATCTTCCCAAAACTGTTCTCATAGGGAATTCTAGGACTGTTTATTCCAAAGCCACACAAAAGAGGCGGGGGGTGGGGACGTGAAAGATTGAAAGAACAACTTCACAGGAGAATCATCTTTAGATGCATTTTCTAGTCTTGCTTGTCCACCCTTTCACATACCCCATTTTCACAAAGATAACTCAGGAAAAAACGTTGCAAAATTATTCATTTGAAACCCTAATTATGTTTTCCTGTATCATCCTTCAGTTGAACCAAAGTGTCTGCTCTTATTACTGCCCCAACTACTAATAAACCAAAAGAGGGCTCGAATTTCATGAGTCTGTGAGATTTTCACCTTTCTTAAATGTATACTAAGGGCCTCCTTAGTCAATATTTTCACAAACAGACAGTTGTAATTAATCCAGGTTTTACCTAAGCTAACAAATGGTTCTCCTTCACAATAGCAGTGTAAGCTGATTCGTGAATGTGCTAATGTCCTCCAGGTTGCTGACAGAGCCCACAGTTACACAGTAAGGGGTGTGGTATAATAAGAAATACATTTGGTCTTTGTCCCCTGTTGCTGGCACAAAACTCCTATGCCCTTTTCCTGATGGGAGTATCTTTTTGTTACTCATAAGGAGCCCCTTCTGAGCAAACCTGAGTTTAGGCTAATACAGTGAATTGGGGTGGGGCCCCTATGCAGCCTCAGGATGGAGCTGGTCACCAGAGACCAAGTCATTAGAGAGCTGGAACATTCAGTCCTACCCACTGGAAAGGCTAGAAATTAAAACTCTATAGCAACCCCAACAAAGAGATTTGGTTATCTCCCAGGTTGGTGAAAGCATCCACTCACCTGAAGGGTGGCATACCCCAGGCCCAGGAGGACAGAAGCTCCACACTGGTGACTCAGGTATGGTGCTGGTAGTCACATCCTAGGTACTGTACCACCTCTGTGTTCTGGGGCAGACACGACCTTCCGAGATAACACGCAAGTCCCAGCCCGCTGCACTTTTACAGTACTGAAGGTTGAGAGGACGTCTCTATGCTTGAAAGAAATAGCTCTCCTGATTTTGAAAACAGGAAAATTCATGCCACACTTCCAAGATGACCAGTCTCATGGGGTTTCAACCCAAGCCAAGAGTAAGACTAGATACCCAAATGGCATCCTGATCTGTTTCCCCGTCCTCTGCCTTTTTCTATGTCCCAGAAGCACCCAGTGATGAATAACAAACTGATTTAATCTGATTAAACGGTTATATCTTTATTCTTTGAGTGCTCCTCTCAATTCCTCTTCCGACCTTTGATTAAGATATAAATACTGTAGATAGAGATAGAGACGGACAGAGTAGAGAGGAGTGGAGACAGAGGGAGATTATTGACCTGAGCCCAGGCCTGGGAATTAGGAGTTGGCAGTTGAACTGCTGCTGGTTTCCTCTATAGCACTGAATGATTTGACCATGCAAAGACCTCTGGGGTAACACAGACACCTCTCACAGAAAAGTCACAAGAAAAAAAAGGGAAGAGGAAGGAAAGGGAAAAGTAGATCAAATTTTAATTGTCTCAGGCACGTTTTCCAAGTCAATTGCTGGACCTTTCTTTAATACCAACTGCTCTGTGTGAAACCGGAAAGAGCCTGGAATTGTCAGTCATGATTGGCAGCTCTAGCAACAGCCAATGTTGGCAGGCCCAGCTCACAGGTGAGCTTCTACCTCTGATGAGCCTCTTAGGACCTGCCCAGCAAGAAGCAAGAAAGGCAGCCCCCTGCACACCCCCATGGCCCCTACCTGTGGGAAGTCTGTGTTTACATCTGCCAGAGGAGGGTTAACCCCAGGGGCTGTATTTGCATCCACCCTTATGATTCCCTGAGACTCTCTTCATTTACCAACAGAAAAAGAGAACTTTTCCCATCCCTGAATTTAGTTTTGAGGACTTAAATAAATGCATGTGATCGAGTGTACAAAGAAGCAGCAGAAAACAGAAAGTGGAAAACTTCAGTCCAGGATTCCACAGAGCCTTGTCTCTGCTGTCCTCGTCTGCATTAAACTGGTCATGACCTTCCAGGTGTCTTTAAGGTTGAAGTGTTTGCTGGACCATTTTGAGCTGAGCCGGCCAGTTCCACGTGACCCTCCTGACATCAAGAGGCAGGCTTTTAAAAGAACAGAGGCACCTTGTCAGGGCTCAGGGGTCACTAATAGCCTGCCTTGGGCCCTCCAATAGGTCATGTTCAGCTTCCTCGTCCAACACAAAGGGAAAGGCGAGGGAGGCTGGGGAGGGGAGGGTGATAATTATCATTCTGGTGTTTTTTTTCCTCAGGCCCATGTTATGCTCCATGTCACTGTGTTAATGTGCCTGCAACCAGGGAGACACATAATGCTCCTCTCAGCCCTGTTTATTAGCAAGATCCATTTGCAAAAGGCCCTTCTTTTGTGCCACACTATGAATGTGCTTTGATGGCAATTACAGCAGTCCTTTTGACATGAAGATCCACAGGCTGCCCTAGTTAAGCCAGTAATTAGCCTGTCCTCCTTTTTTTTATATATATTATTATTGAGAAACTACAAATTATCCTCCTATGTGCACCGGCCACTGCTTTTTCTCCTTTCTATTCTCCCACTCTCTCCTCACTCGGTCCTGCAGCTCGCTCACTCTTTTCTCTCTCTCTCTCCCTCCTCTCCCTCAGCACTTTGGGTAAGCGGAATGCAGCTGCACAAAAGCGAGATAAAGCTCGACCATCAAGATGATGAACAATCTGGATGAAGAGCCTTCGAGATGAACACAAAAGCTGGAGAAGTGCAGTTGATGTCGGCCGGGACAGCTGAAGAATGCTGCGGTCTAAGGATGAATAGCCCTCATTTGTGAATATACAGATTCTCCGTGATGAATAAAAACTGAGTGGAGGTCACAATAAATAAACTTTTTCCCCTGTCTTCTTCAATAATAATTCAGGTTCCCGGCACCAAACAGCTGTAAATTGAAGGTTGTGCTTAGTTTTCTCAACTCTCAAAGGGGATAATTAAGCTAAGATCACATTGTTTGATATATTAGTGTAATGATGAGCTACTATATTCTGCTTGTTTCGAGTTATTTTCGTTTTCCTTTCCCATTGTCTTTTTTTTTAATTACATTTCAAATATGCTTGAAATGTAGGAACATCAGTTCTGAAACAGACTTTGCCCTGTGTTTGGATCTATTTGAAATGTATTCATATAACATTTAATTAAAACGGCAACATCCCCCTTTAGAAAATGGGTGGAGGTAGAAATATCTGTATTATCTGATGAGTTCTGACATAATCTTGCCAAAAGGCTGACTCTTTTTCCTTATTGGTGCAAGATAATTAGACCATCATTAACCTCCTGTAGCATCACTGTCAGTTTGTCTTGTCGTTATAAAATCAGGATTTGGGTAGATTTTCATAATTTTGCTTAAGATCACTGAGAAGGCAAAATTCAGTTATGAAACATGCTCAGCTTAGAGGATTTCTGGCAACCAGAATCCACAAGGCTCCACTTTATGAAGGAACTCAGCCCAGGCTAAAGGTTACGAACAGTGTCCCACTCTCTTTATAACACCCTCCCGTTTGCGAAGTCTTAACAATAAAAAGGCCCAAATGCTGTTTTGTGTTTTATTAACGTAGGTTAGGTCATCATTTTCCTCTGACAATTTTTGAGCTGAAATATATTAGACAAGCTGAATATTTTCATCAAATGAAAAAGGAAAACTGTACATTTCTAGAGACTGTTTATTTTTAGTTTTGAGGGGGTAATCATAAAATATTCTTCATTTCAAAAGCAGCCATTTATTGCTGAATGTTTGGCGAATTTTGGTATTCCTTTGATCTGTTGATTAGTTGATTATTTTTCCTGGGAACTTTGCTATTTTCCCCAGTTTGCCCCAATCCAGTGTGGACTACCATATCCATCATCAGGAAGGTCTCCAGACCTGAACCAGGTATGGAAAACTATTTAAGAGAGGAACACTGAGAAGTATGGAAAAGTAGGGAGAACCCACAGTTGATTCCATGATGATCTAAGCCCCTGGAAAGAAGAGGAATTTCTTAAGGGCCTAGCCTGGAGACCTTTACCTCAAGGATAGCCCAGCCATTGCATGATGGGGAACCACACTTCCTCATGACTCCTCCAGTCTACTCAAGGAAACCTTCGGGAGGCCAGACAAGCTCGATTTAGGAGTTCCCCTGAGTCAACTTGAAGTAGCTTAATAAAATTTTAAGTGCTGGGAGCAGGCCAGGACTGGTGTAATATGCAGCACTGTCTAAAAACCCAGGAAATTAGCATTTCTCTCACCTTTCTCCTTAAGACTTACTCATTCAACCCACAATTTCTTGAATGCCTGCTGTCACTCAGCACTTTTGCAGACTGTGCAAACAGGTCATGTCCCTGCTTTCATGGCACTTATATTTCAGTGGGAAGGACAGAGAGAAAACAAATAAATGAATAAGATACAGCATACCCAATGGTAATGAATGCTACAAGAAGTATGAGGTAGGAAGGTATGGAGGAAGTGGATGCATTGCATAGCTGGTCAGGGAAGGCCTACGCACTGTTGCCCACATTTGACTAGAGCCCGAGACAAAGTGATGGATGGAGCAATGCAAAAGCCATGCAGCGTTTTAGGGAAAGGGTTTCCAGGTGAAATGAATCCTAGCACAAGGGCCCTGAGGCAAGAGGATGTTGGGGAGTTGCCCTCATCAGCAGCCAAGGGGACAAAGCTGAGGAAGAGTGAGCATGGAGCAGAAGGGGTCCTCGATGGTGTAGGGCAGCGGTTCTCAACCTTTGGTTCGCGACCCCTTTGGGGGTCGAACGACCCTTTCACAGGGGTCACCTAAGACCATCGGAAAACACATATATAATTACATATTGTTTTTGTGATTAATCACTATGCTTTAATTATGTTCAATTTGTAACAATGAAATTGGGGGTCACCACAACATGAGGAACTGTATTAAAGGGTCGCGGCATTAGGAAGGTTGAGAACCACTGGTGTAGGGTATCTCACCAAGATGCTGAAAGAAAACCTTCTTGGTAATTTACTCAGTCTGGACATTGAGGTAATTTGCTTCTATTAAAGTTTACATATATGAGGTACTGAAGGAAATATTTGAAGATGATGACGGACTGAATAACTCACTGTAGTTTCATGTTATGAAATGATGAGTGTGACTAGCCAAAATATGGTACAGTTAAAAATGCCTATTGCAGGCACAAACAACATTCTCCCCTACTCCCAATCCCCCCCAAAATAGGCAAGAGATTTAAATAGACACTTCACCAAAGAAAGTATATGGATGCAAATAAATACATGAAAAGTTGTTCAACATCATTAGCCATTATGGAAATGCAAATTAAACTATGAGATACCACTATATACCTATTAGAATTGCTCAATTTTAAAAATGATAATACAAAATGCTAACGAAGATGTGGAGCCACTGGAAATCTCATATCTTTTTGGTAGGAAAGCTACATGGTAAATCCACTTAGCAACGTAATCTGATAGTTTCTTATAAAATTAAACATACCCTTACCATATGACCTAGCAACCCCTCACCCAAGGGAATCCCTTACTCATGTCTTCATACATGAACACACATAAACCTGTACACAAATATTTAGAGTACTTTCATTTATAATCACTAAAAGTTAGAAACCTCACAAAGGCCCATTAAGCAGATAATGGATAAACAAATGACAACACATTCATACAATGGAATATTCCTCAGCAGTAAAAGAAATGACTATGGCTACAAGAAACAATATGGATGAAACTCAAAAGTATTTTGCTAAGTGAAAAGAGCCAGACTCAAAAAAACACATAGTGTGTGATTCTATTTATACGGCATTCTCAAAAGGGCAAACTTACACTCAGTAATCAATCAGAGACTTCTGGAGGCTGGGGATAGGGGGAGAAAAACTGGCTACACAGAGGCATGAGAAGACTTTTTGGAATAATAGAAATATTCTTTATCTTAATGTGGGGAAGGTTACACACTACAGAAATTTGTCAAAATTTAGAGAAGGATATACCTTAAAAGGGTAAATATCATTGCATATAAATTATATCTCAAAAATGCCTACTGAAATATTGATACATTCTCAGTTGAGAGAATCTAAAGGTGATAGATTTTTAAACATTAATTTGAGCATTATCTTCCCAATGAAAGAAATAATTGATTTGTTAAGTAAATTCTCTACACTGATCATCTCATCTCAGTTTTGTATGGGAAAGCAGTTTTGTATGGGACTATAGGCAGAGAAAAGATTAGAGATTCAAGCCCTGCTGAGTAGGACCATCTATTTCAAAACTGTCTCTACTCCCTACATCTCTGATTTTGCAAAGGTAGACATCTGGATATTTCATGACACCGAGCAAAGCAGGGCTCTCCACGCCCTCACCAGCAGTCTCTGCGATGATCCAGTGAACTGGCAAAATACACACAGTCTCTTTGCTCTGGTTTCTCTCTGCATTCACCCAACATATCAAAGACCCAGAATCAATCCAGATACTTATTAAGTACCTATTATTTGTAATACGCTTGAACAGATACACAAATGTGGTACTTACTCTTAAAAGGTCAGAATTCAATTAGGTGGGGAAAGATGTATATGACAAGATAAACTAAAAATGTACCACAGTATACAGAAAGCAGCCCTTAATTGGTGCAAGCAATTGCTATCATTCAAAACAGAAGTCTTTGACCTAAGAAAATAATAGTTATCATCATTCATTGAAAACCTATTGTCTGCCAAGCCTTTTATGTGCATCATCTTATTTAATCTTCATAACAATTCTGGGACTTTAGTTTGTTGCACATTTACAAATAAGGAACCAGATCCTCAGAGGAGAGGAGTAATTTGTTCATGGCCCCTCAGCCATGGATAAGCTATCTGATTGCAAAGCCTGTGAGTTTTCCAGTATCCTCAGCTGAGTTGCTGAGAAATAGTCATAAAAGTGGTAGAATTTCAGTTAGGTCTTACAGGGTATACAATTCAACAGAGGCAACAATGAGATCAGGTGTGATTGTGATGGAAACTCTAAGAATTGTTAAGAAGAAAATGAAAGCAACAGAAATGCAATGTCTACTTTGCAGATATTGCTAGATTACATCCAGCATGTATGAGCTCCAAAATATTTTATCATGTTTACTGAGTAAACAGCTCCCTCCTTTATATTTATAACTAGCCTCTAAATCAGGTCAAAACATTTCAAAAATAAAGACCTCTCCTGCTAAAATGAATTTTTCCATGTTAGGAATTTTTTTCAGGGAGATGGTGGTGGAGAATTCATTCAAGATGGCTTAGGTAAGTTAGTCCCTACTATGAACCTCTTGGCTAGCTCTAAGAAGACAGAGAAATTCAATAAGTCCTGCCACAAACCACAAATGAAAATACTCACACTCTTATATCCCTGAATTATAGCTTTAAGAATGATCATTTATAATCAGAATTATCTAATGCAACCGGAGGCCTTTTCTCAAAGTGTCACCCATCTTATTTTGCACAAACAAAAGGGCCTTATTATACACCCCCACTCCCCACCCCCATCACAATCTTTTCACGCTCAGATAGCACTGTGGTAGGCTGTGAAAAATTTTGAAGCAGGCATATATTGAATCCCAGTGAAAAATAATTAGAAAAGTGGGCACTTTGGAGCAACTATGAAAAACTTCTTCAACTTATTTAGCCAATTAGTTAATGTTTACTGAGGCTTGAGAGCAGGGATCGGCTATATTTTTTAAAAATAAATTGTCAGATAGTAAATATTTCTAGCCTTGTGAGCCGTAAGGTCTCTGTTGCAATGATTCAACTCCGAGTTGTAGTGTAAATAAATGCAGCCGTAGACAATACTTAAATGAATGTGTGTGGCTGTGTCCCAGTAAAACTCAATTTACAAAAGTTCCTTGCTCTGGCGAGAGTATGCATTTTTGGAGCTGACTTGCTATAGAGGTCAACAGATAGGACCTCAGGAATTCTAAGAGTTATAACCCATCAAAGGACGCTGCCCATCCATTGCTTCAGCTCACAGACCAGGCATCCAGACATGCTGCCTATCCATTCTCATCCACCATGTCCTCCATTCCCAGTGTGGTCTTTTCACTTGTCCAGCACTTAAACTGCTCATGGATTTCCATTAGCATTCCTGGCAAAGGCCGTGGATTTATTAACTCTTTTTATTCACTCAATATCCTCATTTATAACAAGGTGTTTTCTGGAGAACACAGAGCAAGATCAATAGCCAGAATGGGGAGATGCGTATGTTACTCAGTTCTCTTTATTCCCCCCACTTCACTTATGATCATTTATTTCCTCTCCCCCGTCTTTCTCTCTGACACCCCCGCCTTCCCATCTCTACACTTTGGATTTTCATTTTGCTCTCATCTAAAACAAAATATATTTTGCTGGTCACATATTAAATACATGGTTCAGCTGATTATGCTCAGGTTAAGGCAGAATGACTTTCCCAGCATTATGACCTGGCAAGAAAGTAAGACTTAAATCTCCAGAGAAGGCTCTCTTCTTCTCCATTCAAACCCCAAGACTAGGCAAAGACATCATCAATCAGCAACTGATTTTAAAATTCTCTTAAAAATGTTTTACTAGTTCACTTTACTTGGCATTTTAATCGCTATTTATATCTGTAAAGTAGTGATATAATTAGTAAAGCTATTAATGTTTCTTATGCTTAGTATTACAAATGCATAAATCTAGCTTATAGCAAAATAAATAATGATGATAACACTGTCAAGCATCGAAATAATTGCTGGATGGCTTTGTGTAAACCAAACAAGTATTAGCCTGTTAAACAGTTTAATCTGGTCACTTACCCACCTCCCTCTGAACCATTCATGGAGGCCAGAGGAGCCTGGAGTAAGAACTCCATAATTCCCCGTATTTTTCACAGCACAGGAGGCCTGTCTGGTCCTCGATGTATTGCTTCAGTGGACAAAGAGGTTCCTTTTATTAGGGCAGAATAAACATTATGAAATTCTGTATCTGTTCTATTGGTAAACTAAGGTGACAGATGCCCTAAACACTTAGTTTATATACATCTGAACCTTTAATGGGCTGTTAAAATGTTCCACTCCACCGGATGAAGAGTTCATCCTAGCCATCATAGAACCCTACATCTTAGTAGGTTTTCCCTAAACAAAAGCCCACAAATCCGAGGTCAGACCTTTTTCTCAGGGTGATGAAAACTCCATTTGTTTCACTATCTGGATCAGACCCCACTACCTACCTACACGCAGAAGCTGGGAATGTAATCTTATCTATCAGCTCCACCTAGCACTCCTGTTTTCAGAAACCAGAAAGGATTAAAATGAACAGCCCTGCGCACTGGGCCTGAGTAATGGGCCTTCAAAAACCAAAGTATTAGACAAATATATCAGTGATGAGATATAATACCGAGGGCTAGTTCCACAGTATCAGCATTTTTAACTTTCATTCTAAAGTGACTGGATGATAAGAGGGTACAATTCGAATTTTGATTTCAGGGTGAGAAGATCTTTTTAATAAAACTGTTTTTACTATGTAGCTATATATCATTTCTTACCAAAATGCAAAACAAGGCCCAGGTCTTTCTTTCTCTCTCTCTCTCTCTCTCTCTCTCTCTCTCTCTCTCTCTCTCTCTCCCTCCCTCCCTCCCTCCCTCAAACATCATAGTAATGATAGATTTCTATTGTACTTTTTCACTCCTTGAATGCATTTCTCAAGCCAAATTTTTGTTACCACTATTGTTGACAGCGCCAAAAGGTTTCAGGGAATCTTTCCTTGCTCAGAAAGCAGCCTGAGACCCAGAGAGGGAGAGGAAGTTGTTTGGCTGAATAATGAGGGCCGAGCCAGAATCTCTTAGGTGGCATGCGGAGGCCACATGAATAGGACAGCACTCTCTGTGTTCAAAAGGCAGTCTCTTTTTCTGTTATCCTTGGCCTGTTGATCTGGCTCGCTAACAAGTGGACACACATTACCATTCATTAGCATTTTTATGGCACTTTATATTTGCAGTGCACATTACAAATTGTATTTGTTAACCTCACAACATTCCTTGTGAAATCGCCACCATTGATTCACCCTGATAGAGCAACCCATGTTCAAGGGGCTAGGAGTAAATGTGCAAAGTTAGAAACAGGAAAATTCAGAGTTTGGGAAAATTCAGAGCAGGTCCAAACAAGGACATCACAGGAGGCTGAGGTGGAGGATCTGCCATGCTCCTTGCTGGCAACTCGACTCTACCTTTTCACTTCCTTTCCTCTGATATCTATCACCTTGGAGTTCATTCAACCCTTCTTGACCTCATCCCTGTCAGACATTACTTGATATCAAGATTCATACGTGTTTTGTTTACTCTGCAAAATCATTTTCCTCTCATTTTCTGAGAACCTGTCCTTTTACAGCCAGTCTCCTGTCATGGATTGTGAAGACACATTTTACTTTCCATGATCTGATGTATTTTATAGATCATACTAGAGGCCCGGTGCACAAAATTCGTGCACTGGGGGGAGGAGAGTCCCTCAGCCCAGCCTGTGCCCTCAGCCCGGCCTGTGCCCCTTGGGGGATGTCCAACTGCCGGCTTAGGCCCAGTTGGACATCCCTCTCGCAGTCTGGGAGACCTTGCTCCTTACTGCCAACCTGCTAGCTGCTCCTTACCACTCGGCTTGCTGCTCCTTAGCGCAGCCGCGGAGGTGGGAGAGGCTCCCGCCACTGCTGCTGTGCTCGCCAGCTGCTGCACTCGCCAGCCATGAGCCCGGCTTCTGGCTGAGTGGCCGCTCCCCTTGTGGGAGCACACTGACCACCAGGAGGCAGCTCCTGCATTGAGGGTCTGCCCCTGGTGGTCAGTGTGCATCATAGCGACTGGTTGTTCCAGTAGTTCCATCATAACGGTCGCTTAGGCTTTGATTATATAGATTCTCTTTCTGGCTTAGTTTTTCTACAGCTGTACCTCTTTCTATAACTCTGTGCATCCTCATGTAATGCCCCTATGGTAGCTTTAATCACCTTTTCTACGTTTTCTTCTACTGTACATACTGCATTAATAATGTGGATATCAGATTTGGATGCAATGCTTTTCTGTAAGTCCAACATTATTCCTCCTGCTCCCCACAATTGAGAGGCAAGGCCCAGGAAGTGAAAGAATGATGGTAGATTCCACAGCAAAACTAATGGCTGAGCCACAGAGGGAGCTCTGGCTGAATCTCTGTCTGCTGGACAATCTCACTGACCCAAAAGGAAGAGCTCAATTTCTAAAAACTGTCAGAGAGTAACTTCCATTTGTTTCAACTTCTTTCTCAAAGAGGCTTCAGGGATGGAGGACACACCATCAGGAGAGAACCAGATGGACCAGCCCAAGAATGTGCTTGTAAGGGTGTGACACCCTCATAGAGCTCAGGGAACTTCCAGCGGATCAACACACAGACACAGCTTTCCAAGCTTCCAACCTCATCTAAATGGCTGCTCCGACTCAGGAAGATTCCCTGGGTCACAATGTGGCTCACTGAATGCCTAATACATGCACTTTAATTTTTTTTTTAGATATATTGCACAAAAAATGTATACATAACCTTCACCGAAATTCTTCAACTATTAACATCTTACATAACCATCATACAATTACCTAAATCAGGAAAATAGTATTAATTCAATATTATAAGCCAATTTAAAGACTATATTCAAATTTTACCAATTTTTGCATTTAAGTCTCCCCCCCTTTTTTTTCTGGTCCAGTATCCAATTTTGGATCATACATGCATTGAGACAGGTCTGCAAACTGCCATTTGTCTTTCGTGACCCTGATATTTTTTAAAAGTATAGGTCAGTTGTTTTTTAAAAGGTCCCTCAATTTGGGTTTGTCTGATATTTCCTTAAGATTAAATTCCGGTTAAGCATTTTTTTTGCAAGAATATCACCAACATGGTGTTGTGTCCTTCTCAGTGCATTATATCAAGAGGCACATGATTTAGATTTGCCCATTATCCTATCTAATAATAGAGAAACATGGCAAATAGCCGTACCTCCACTACCCTTCCCATTGGCTAATCAGGGCGATATGCAAATTAACTGCCAGCCAAGATGGCGGCTGGCAGCCAGGCAGCTTGAAGCTAACAGGAGGCTTGCTTGCTTCAGTGACGGAGGACTCCAACGTTTCCGCTGCGGCTGCCGGCCTCTGAGCTTGCAGTTTGAAACATTGTAACAAATATAGAAGCTAAACAAAACCCCAGAAACCTGCTTTCAGCCAGCCAGGATCTCAGAGCTGGAGTTGAAACAGTGTTTCAATTATAGAACCCAAACAAACCAGATACCTGCTTTCAGCAGCCGAGGCCTAAGAGCTGGAGCCAAGCCTCAGAGCTAAAGCTGACCCAGAATTTAAAAAAAAAAGAAAAAAAGGACAGGTTGGGAGCTTCAGTCACCCGCCAGCCTGAAAACAGCCCTCAGCCCCTCACCCAGACTGGCCAGGCACCCCAGTGGGGACCCCCACCCTGAAGGGGGTGCGACCAGCTGCAAACAGCCATCAGCCCATCATCCAGGCTGGCCAGGCACCAAGTGGG